>NW_027187351.1:7704396-7759546 GCF_028583685.1 Petaurus breviceps papuanus
CTTCCTTCCTTCCTTCCTTCCTTCCTTCCTTCCTTCCTTCCTTCCTTCCTTCCTTCCTTCCTTCCTTCCTTCCTTCCTTCCTTCCTTCCTTCCTTCATTCATTCCTCCCTTCCTTCCTTCCTTTCTTCTCTTCCCTTCCCTATGTCCACGTAGGGTATCATATCCTTACTCTAGGTGCTCTGCCCAAAGGAATGGGAATTTTGATTACTGTGTATCCACAATGCAGTATTCACAACACCTATAGTAACTATAAATATCTTGATATGGTTATTAATCACAAAATATATCAGGCTCTCTACATGGGGAATAAAGCTAGAACATTTATTCAAATACCATCTGTAATGTAATACCAAGCAAAGGCAACTTCCCAGGTTCAAAATACCAGCATAGGTGCTCTCTATTTTATTCAGTAACAAACCCAGAACAGAGAAGATCAAAACATGACATCATTCAAAATACAGCATTTACTAAGTGTGATTAAATAATCTCCAAGTACTACCCCACCCCAGGATCTTCCAATCGTTCAATCAATTACAAAGTCCCTGTTCTAAATACTACTCCATCCCTAGGCTATACCTTAATTAAGTCCACCACAAAACCCCTCTTCTCAAATGGGGATTAGTTTCCAAACATAGGTAAAGTACCTTCATTTGTCAATCACAGAGCACAATAAGGTCAAAAGTTCCCCACCCCCAGGATCACAATTGAATCTACCCCAGAGTTACATCAAGTTTAAACACAGCACTTAATACCCAAATGGAGGTCTTTTCTTCATCTTGACACCAGGCAAGTTCTCAGCAATCTTAGTTCCTGGGGAGACAAGGCTTAGCAAGGCCATAAGATACATTGCCAGTCCCTTCATGAATTTATCCTCTGTCTGTAGAACAGTCCTAGAACCCCTGAACACATTAGCAAAGCCCTCTCCCAGGATTTCTGTAAACATACAACAAGAAAATCCTTCTTCAAGGCTTCTGAACCAACAGAAAGGCTCCCAGACCCCTGCAACAACAGCACTGTCCCTCACCAGTGGACAGTATTCACTCTGTCTGCAGGACAGTCTCCAGACCCCGGCAACAACAGTACTGTCCCTCACCAGTGGACAGTATTCACTCTCTGTCTGCAGGACAGTCTCAGGGCTTCTTAGCGAACAGCCAGGTTCCAGGACTTCTTCAACAAAAGGACTGTCTTTCACCAGTGGACAAATCTGGCAAAACAACATCAAAACAGACAGACAAAGTACCAGCAAAACAGCCATGTCTCCTCAGTCCTTGGCAGCTCAGGGGGCAGGTCTCAAAAGTCCAGGGCAATTCAAAGCGGCCACCAGCAATTCTCTTAGTCTTTCTCTCTCCACGAGGTGCTGCTACCAAAAAGATCTTCCGCCTCTCTCTTGTGTCTCCAAATCTACATCACCAGCTCCTCCCAGTTCAGGACTTTCTTTTCACATCAACAAGCCCATCCCACAGGTGGGATTAACAAACTCTGGGTTTTAACACAATCAATTTGAAAACCAAGCCAATACAGGGGAATCTTTAATTGCCATTACTATCACACCATCACAGTAGTTATGAAGTTGGCACACATAGTTAATGTAGTAAACACCCACATTCTCAAGCCTTCAAAACAGAACAGGCTACCTCAGGCAAAGGGTCCTCATCTCCCCACTCACGGCAACTGCTCAGTGTCCAGGAAGCATGCTCCCAGCAGCTCTGCCCTCCCCCCCCCCCCCCCCCCCCCCCCCCCCCCCGGGATTCACAAACTCTCCCCCCAGCAGCTGCCCCCCCCCCCCCCCCCGCCCAGTTCCAGTCCCTGGCAGTCCTCAGCAGGAGTCCTTAGCAGAAATCCTGGCTGGCTCAAAAACAAGAGTTCAAGGCTCCACCCTGCTGCTATAAATCCCCCCTAAATTATTCTGGTTTATTTCTGCCTCTGTTACTGCCACCCAGTCACCACAGGCTCTCTAGCTTGGCTTCTGCTTCCTCTTATCCCACCCCTTCCTGCTACTTCAGTAAGTTTCAAGGGTCATAAAAAAATCTTTACATCCCATGACTCCTACATACTGAAACCTCACAATATATCTTGGTATTTACAGGTTAGATTTCTTTCTTTAGGACCATGAATTTCCCTCCAAGACTGATTTATTTTTGAATAGATAGAAAACATCATTCATTGCCTTATTTATTACTTAGCTTTAATCACTGAACAGATGTTACCTTAGTCAAACAGAGACCTGATAAAGACCTCAGCTTAAAAAGGCCAAGGTCTTCCACTTCATCCACAGCCATCTCCAGCCATCTTGCTCTATATCTTGACACTGGATTCAGATGATTCCAGAGGAGAAAGTGAAGCTGGTCACTTTGTACAGCAATCTCCAACTTCAATCCAATTCACTTGCATGTCATGTCATCACCTACCTGATGTCATGGTCCTATATGAGAATGAAGGACAAATAACTCACTTTTCTGGACAACAATTTGGAATCACACTTAAAGAACTATAAAAGTGTGCATATCCTTTGATACATCAATGCCATTAATAGATCTGTTTCTCAAAGAGATGAAAGAAAAGAGAAACGTAAATGAACATTTATAGTGGCTTTTTTATGGTGTTAAGCAATTAGAAATTGAGGGGATGCCCATAATTTGGGAAAATTTGAACAAGTTGTGCTCTGCCATTAAGATGGCACACTATTGTGATTTAAGAAATGAGTAGGGCTTCTCTCCCTCCTTCTGTCCCCAGGGCAGACAGCTGGGGCCTTTGCTGGATGTTGGTGGGGGGGTGGTGGTCTAGCACCTGGTACTTCCTTCTAACACACCATAGCCTTCACCTGCAGAATTATTAAGGAAATACTGATGAGTCTGCTCCATTTTGCAACTAAACAACTGATTCTCCTAGTGCTTCGTGAATTGGGATTGAAGGCTCATCCAGCCCATAAAACCTTAAAGACTTGTGTAGCAATGTCTCATCCAGGTACAAACATGGCAGATTTTAGGAGATTCTTTGCCAAGGCAAAGAACATAGCCATTATTACAGGGGCTGGGGTCAGTGCTGAAAGCGGTGTGCCAATGTTCAGAGGACCTGGTGGTTTCTGGAGAAAATGGAAAGCTGAGGACCTTGCCACCCCTGAGTCCTTTATGAAGAATCTCTCTCTGGTGTGGGAGTTCTTTTTTTTGAATACTTTATTAACTTCTGATTTACATCATTTGTTTCAGCCAGATTTTGAGTTACAAATTTTCTCCCTGTTTTTCCCCTACTCACCGCCCCAAAATAGCAGTCCCACAGGATATCCCCTCCTCCAATCTGCTCTCTCCCATATTTTCTCTCATACCCCTTTGGACTTTTCCAGTGGATCTCTATGCTTCAGTGCCTGTATACCTTATTTCCCAATTTCTTATTTCCCTCCCTCCTATCCAACCTCCCACTTGTTCTATTCTCTACTTTGATCCAGTCCCTTTTCAAAAATGGGTGCTTCCAACTTCCCTCCCCCCCAGCCTACCCTGCTTCCATAATCCCCCCTCTCATCCCCTTCCCCCTATTCTCCTGGAGGTTGAGATACCCTATTTAGTGTGTATTTCACTCCCTCCTCAAGCCAGATTCAATGGGAATAAGGTTGACCCATTCCCTTTTGCCTTCCTTTTCTCTCCCTCCATTGTAACCATTTTCCCTTGCCTCTTCTGTATGAGATAGTTTACCCAAATCTGTCTCTCCCCATCTCCTCTCATTATATTCCTCTCACCTCTTAATTTCACCTTTTAAGTATCATCCCTTCCTATTAAATTTGTCCTGTGCCCTCTATCTATGTATACCTGTAAACATATATACACACATTCACTTATGTACTCATATGCCCATATACCCTCATATATATATATATATATTTCTAATCCTTTCAACTACTGAGAAAAGTTTCATAAGTTACAATAATTGTTTTTCCATGTAGGAATATTAATAGTTAAACTTTGATGAGCTCCTTATGATTTCTTTCCCCTGTTTACCTTCTCATGCTTCTCTTGCTTCTTGTATCTGAATGTCAAATTTTCTATTCAACTCTGGTTTTTTCAGCAAGAATGCTTGAAAGTCCTCTATTCCACTGACTGACCATATTTTCCCCTGAAACATGATACTCAGATTTGCTGGGTAGGTGACTCTTGGGTTTAATTCCAGCTCCTTTCACCTCCGGAATATCATATTCCAGGCCCTTTGATCCCTCAGTGTAGAAGCTGCCAGATCCTGGGTTATCCTGATTGTGTGCCCACAATATTCAAATTGTTTCTTCCTGGCTGCTTGTAATATTCTCTCCTTAATCTGGGAATTCCAGAACCTGGCTATAATATTCCTAGGAGTTTTCTTTTGGGGATCTTTTTCAGGAGGTGATCGGTGGATTCTTTCAACCTCTATTTTGCCCTCTGGCACTAAAACATAAGGGCAGTTTTCTTTGAGAACTTCCTGGAGGATGATTTCTAGGTTCTTACTTTGATCATGGCTTTCAAATAGTCCAATAATTTTTCAATTATCTCTCCTGGATCTCTTTTCCAGGTCAGTGGTTTTTCCCATGAGATATTTCACATTGCCTTCTATTCTTTCATTTGTTTGGATCTGTTTAACAGCATCTTGATTTCTCATAAAGTCATTAGCTTCCATTTGCTCCAATCTAATCCTGAAGCAATGATTCTCCTCACTGAGCTTTTGAGATTCTTTTTCCATCTGGCAAATTCAGCTTTTTAAGGCATTCTTCTCCTCATTGCCTTTTTGAGCCTCCTTTGCCATTTGAGTCAGTCTGTTTTTTAAGGTATTATTTTCCTCAGTCAGGCTGTTGACTCTCATTTCATAATTTTCTTGCATTGTTCTCATTTCTCTTCCCAATTTTTCCTCCACTTCTCTTACCTGCTTCTTAAGATCCTCTATAGCCTGTAACCAGCTTATATTTTCCTTTGAAGCTTTTGGTGTAGGAGTTCTGAGTTCACTGTCTTCCTCCTGTTCCATGCTTTGCTCCTTTTTGTCCCCAAAATAGGAGTCTAATGTTGGAATCTTCTGTCTGCTTTGTTTCCTTTGCCTGCTCATTTTACCACTCAATTACTTGACTTTTGGGCTTTTTACCATAGTAGGACTCTGCCACCAGACAGGGGAGCTTTCATCCCAAACGCTGGGGTTTTCTCAGCTGCTGGAGGTATTAGATGGGTGCCCTCTCTGAGGTCTCCATACAATCTGGCAATCTGGACACATACCCTAGGGCCTCCACCATAGACTGCAATCCAGATCCAAGCAGGTTAAAGCAAGAGCAATTACCCCTCATAGTGGTGCTTGGTCCCCCTACACTCTGCAGGCCAGGAGCTGAAGCTGCCACGTGGCACTGGCTCTCTATGCCAGCATCTCAGCGGCTTCTCGCCCTAGGGGTAAAAACCACACACTCCCACCTACTGGTCCCAAAGTCCAGACTGCACTGGCCTCTCACTTTGTCCTTCGCATCTATGTGTTGATAAATCTGGAAACTGCCACCGCTGCTGCTGATCTGGAGTCCCTCTGGCTGTGGCTGGTCAGGCCCACCCTGGGGCTGGGCTCAGTTCTCAGAGCACTGAGCTAGATTCCTGCACACCTGCTGGGCTGTCCTCAGTGGGAGGTTAGCTTCTCTGTGTCATTTTGTGGGGTTTTGCAGCTCCAAAGATTGTTTAAAGTCCCCTTTTTACATGGATTGGGGAAGGTGGAAGCCGGAGCAGAGGGAAGATCGTGCTTTTACTCTGCCATCTTGGCTCCTCCCCCCCCCGGTGTGGGAGTTCTACCATTACCCGCGGGAATTGATGTTAAAGAAGCATCCCAACCCAGCCCACACAGCAATTTCAGAGTGTGAGGCCCAGCTAAGTGTTCAAGGAAGGCATGTAGTGGTCATCACTCAGAACATCAATGAACTCCATCGAAGAGCAGGCACCAAGAACCTCCTGGAAATTCATGGCAGCTTATTTAAAACTAGATGCCTCACTTGTGGCAATGTGGCAGAGAATTACAAGAGTCCAATCTGTCCAGCTTTAGAAGGAAAAGGTGCCCCAGACATTGATGTTTCAGATGCCCAAATCCCAGTTGAAAAGCTTCCTAGGTGTGAAGAAAGAGGTTGTAATGGCCTCCTTCAACCTCATGTGGTATGGTTTGGAGAAAATCTGGACCCTAACATTCTTGACAAGGTCAACAAAGAACTTGCTGTCTGTGACTTATGTTTAGCGGTGGGAACATCCTCTTTGGTTTATCCTGAAGCTATACTTGCCCTGCATGTGTCTGTTCGGGGAGTACCAGTGGCCAAATTTAATATGGAAACCACTGCTGTTACACAAAACTTCAGGTTTCATTTCTCAGGGCCCTGTGGCACCACTATCCCTGAAGCACTTGCCTGCCATGAATCTGAAAAAGCTTGTTGATTATTTGTGAGCACGAGAAAAAAAAATCACTCAGAAGTACTAGGTTACAAATAGTTACACCAAATTTAACTACAAATAGTTAAACCAAAAGGGGAGTGGGAAGAAGGTAGAGGGGAAAAAAACCTTGTAGGTAAACAGAGAATGGTCTCCTGCATTCAAAACTGGGAATGTAACCAATTGGTAGATGTTTTGGTGGTCAGGCACGATGATATCAAATACTGACCAGCAAATTACCCATTACATTTATGTTGGACTGCAACCTGACTCCCAAATGGTTATTCCATATTTATAGTTGTGGTAAAAATTGTTTTCAGCTATCTAGATTCATAACATGTAATTTATCTGTAATTCTAATAGCATTTTTTATGTTCCTAATGTGAGCATGTGGATTTGCTTTTTTGCTCAGGGGCTAACATACTGCCTTTCCTTAGTTGTGATGTTTACATAAATACTTTGGCAGAAAATAAATTCACAGTAATTTATTGTATAAAGAGGTTCAGCCCCCCCCCCCAAAAAAATGAGTAGGATGATTTCATAAGAACTTGGAAAGACGTATGTGAACTGGTGTAAAATGGAAAACATTGTACATATTGTCAATTGTGAAATATTTAGCTCCTAATGATCAAGAAAATTATCCAAGACAATTCCAAAGGACCCATGATGAAAAATGCTATTCACTTCCAGAGAGAAAACTGAAAGCTGATAATGCTTTTTACATTTTATTTTTATAGTTTTATTGTTTGTGTTTCTTTTGCCTCTTTGGCTAATATGGAAATATCTTTTGCATGGCTTCTTATGTGTGAATGATATCAAATTGCTTCGCCTCTCAGAGAAAAAGAGAAAGGAAGAGAATTTTGAACTCAAAATTTAAAAAATAATAATTCTTTTAAAAAATTTGCATTTAATTGGGAAATATTTAATGAAAGAAATAAAAATAATTTTAAAAAATAAATTCAATTGCAATGTAATAAAACCAGGAACTTCTGCATATATAGTATAGACTTCATAGAACCATGCCCAATAATGTACAATGCTGCCTAATGTTTATAAGAAATGAAAGTTCTTTATCTTTTATATCCACTAAGATCATTTTTCAGTCAACCTCTTTTAACATTTAGAATCACTGACCACAGGAAGCCAGAGTGCATTTGTAATGGATAGAATGAGTTCATTCAATATGAGCAAATAACAAATTATGGATAATATTAATTAAAATGTAACACAACTAGATTTTTTAAAACCAAGGCATTAAATAATTCTGATGCAAGGAAAAGGAATTCAAAACCATAGTATAACATCGGAACCTATTTACATATACGAATCACCCCATGATCAGAATCAACTTTGTAGATAATAATAATAACACCTAAAATTTATATATCCATTTGCAAATGTTGTCTCATGTAGAAACTCAAATGATTTATACATTCATGATTTCTAACATTGGTATTCTATGATCACAAATTCATGGATGGTGTTGAAATTGGTATTACTGAAAATGTATGAGAACACCAAATTAGGACGGCAGTTTCAATGCCAAATTCATTTATATAATCAGTCAATTCTTTTTGCTGTGGGAAGGGAAAAAAATGTTGACACTGTCCCCAAGATAATTGCTTCAATTGTTAATATCAAACTAATTAGAAATAAACAAGATCAAAGTTCATGAATCACAAGATACTGAGTGACTTCACTGATGAAGCAAAGGAGAATGTAAGACCTAAATATCATTACAAATCACAGTGTAGTTTTATTTTTCTAAAAACACGATTAGTTAAAATATGCAAATTAACAGACTAGAATGGACTCAGTGAACATTGCCAAATTGAATACAGACACCTAGATCAAGCAGAAAGGATGGAATCATTTCTGTTGGATATGAACTTTAAAATACTTATAGAATAAGAGAATTTCAAAAAGAGTCATCAAGGATCAATCTAGTCAAACCTCAGGAATCCTCTCTATTAATATGTCAATAAATAGACATCTTTAGTATTATTGAAGATTTAAAAAAAACTGATTTTGTCATCTCACTTAGTAGATTAATTTGTTTCAGGACAGATCTATTTTTTAGGAATTAAAAAATATATTGGGTTTTATATTTTTTAATCTACTGTAACTTGACATTTGTTTTTCTTATGTTTTCTAGGACTATAAAGAACAAACTCTTTTACAGTAAGGATTCATTGATTTTAAAGACTATAATCATCAATTTTTTCTCACACTTGAATTCCAAGTTTCTCCAAGCCAAATATTCATTTCTTTGATTTGCTCTCCCAACATGTGGATTCTAGTCATGTCACTAACTGCTTAACAAAGGAGAAGCTGCATGTTCTTCTTAAAATGAAACGATGAAAGAACTTTTGATCTCTCTCTCTCTCTCTCTCTCTCTCTCTCTCTCTCTCTCTCATGTATGTGTGTGTGTTTCTCTATCTCTATATACTGTGTTTCCCTGATAATAAGACCTATCCCGAAAATAAGCTCTCCCCTTACTGTGTAAGATTCCTCTAAAATAAGCCCTCCCCCCAAAATAAGCCCTATTGAGATTGCTACTGTAGTGAAGGTGATCCCCTGTGCTACACGCTACATTACGGTACCCTCTGTATGCACTGCACCCCCCCCCCCCCGAAACGAACGCCATGCTCCGAGCTGCATACAATCAGAGCTGCAGAAGTGAGCGTGTCATCCTGTTCTTCCCCAGTGATTTGCTTGCTGGCGCCATTGAGAGCAGTGCCACGGAGGAGAGCTGAGGCAGGACAACATAAGCCCTCCCCTGAAAATAAGCCCTCTGGTGTTTTTCTTTCCAAAAAAAAAATAATAAGACAGTGTCTTATTATCGGGGAAACACGGTAGATGTGAACAAGGCATGGTGTAACATAGTGAGAAGAGCATGGGGCTTCAGGTCAGATGATAATTCTATCTATGCAATCTTGAGCTAATCCCTTATCCCTGTCTTCCCTTCATTTTTCTCATCTTAAAAAAATAAAGATAAAAATACCTATGCTACTTACCTAATAATATTGTTGTAAGGAGCACATGAAATATTATATGCAAATGGTATACTAATGTTAATAATTATTGGATCTGCCTCTAGATGATGTAATGCTCAAACCTTTTTCAGAGAATTATAAATTACAGTCCTCAATTTTATGCTCATAATTTGGTAATTCATAATGTAGAGATAATATTTAAAATGTTTTAAGATGTCAATGAGATTTTAGTTCATTAAATTGTTATAATTACTGTAATAAAACATTGGAGTTTTGTTATTACACAATCTATTAAGTGGAATTAAATAAAGTATGAAAATCTCTTTCTATGACCTTGGAATTACTTTCAACCTTATTATGAGACCACAAATCTATTGCTGGAAAGGGACCTGGGAATCCATTTAATCTCACTCCTTTATAATATAATGAGGAAATTGAGACCACTGGTCAAGCATAAGCAACTTGCCTAAGGTCACAAAGATAATAAATAACAGAGTCAGGATTTTGACTTTGGTCTTGTTAGCCTAAATTCAGCTCTCCTTCACTTAATCTTGACTGACACCACTGTGGTCACTTTGATTTAAAACCATGTAGTTCTACTGGCTAATTTTGTTGTTAATGGTAAAGTTTTTGTGTCAATGAGTAGTTTGGGATCATTGAGCAAAGTGCAAATTATAAAATTTGATACAGTCTTTCTTCTCAACCGAGATCATAATCTATCTGAAATTCCTTACCATGACACCCATTATGATAATAAAGCTTGACCTGTTGATCATCAAATTATATGTCTGGTAATTTTTATGGTAGTCCTAAATAGTCTACAGTATTTAACTATGGTCGGGAGAAATTATTGAGAACCTGTGTTACTAGAAGAGAAGGTAGGAAGATCATGTAGCAGCAAGTAAATGAGAAAACCAATGAGACACCTAGTAATATATTGGTTCCTCCAAGATATTTGAAGAATAAGAGGAAGATTTCCAGGGCATTGGATAGTTTCTAATATTTTCACTAGTTGCTTACCAAATGGCATGGTTGATTACTCTAAGGGGCTTCTATGAATAAATACAGATGAGAATTACACAATCAATCAACCAATAGGCGTTTATTAAGTGTTTACTCTGTGCTAGGCACTGCACTAAGTATTGGGGTTATGCAGAGAGGCAAAAGATAATCCCTATCCTGAATAAAATGTATAGCCTACAGGAATTCCTGTTATATACTGCAGAGATCATTTCTGTAAAGTAATTTGTTGAATCTATGTTCAAATTCCTGTTTTACTTTTGTTCATGTTGTCTCAAAAATCCTCCATGATCTGGGAGCCTTTCTTTACATATCTTGGGATTGTGTAGATACCAAAGTGGCATTCAGACTGTAGTATTTACCATTGCCTTAGATTGGGAGCTCTTTAGAGCAAGGATTACTTTGCTTTCTTTGTATCTCCAGCAATTGGAACTATGTCAGGCATATAGTAGGTGTTCAACAAATACTCTTTGACTCAACTTGATAAAAGTCCAGACCAACTACTTTTCTGATTATTCATCTTTATGGTACTTCTCCTGAGAAATCCTTTATTGTTTAGCAACATTCTTTAATGTACTCATACACCCTGTACATCATTCCATTTTCTCTGGGTTAATACAACTTTGGTCTGTGAAGACTGAAGTAGTCTATCACTTCATAGCCATCCAAATCAGTAGAAGAATATTGGTGTTAAAAATGAACCTATATTTTAGGACAAAAGTTGAAATCACAAAACACTGCACAATTTTCCGAAGGCAATGTAGCCTGTTCTGTTTTTATTCAATTCTGAACCTTGTTCAATAGTCATATTTGGTTCCTGTCCATGACATTTGCACACATATATAAACATACATACATACTTTCGTATGCATGTATATGTACACACATGAATTTAAATATGTGAATGTGAGTCAACAAGCATTTATTAAATACCTATTATGTTCCAGACACTGTCCCATGTGAAATAAGTACAAAGGCAAAAGACAGTCCTTGCTGTTGAGAAGCTCACATTCCAATGGAAAAAAAGATACACCAACAATAATGTATTCAAACAAGATATTTACAGGGTAAATTGTAGACAATTAATAGGGAGAAGGCACTAGTATTAAAGCATTTGTGAAAGGTTTTTTTTTTTTTAAGAAGGTTACTGTTAGCTGAGAACTGAAGGAATCTAGGGATGTTGAGAGTCTAGGATGAGAAAGCACTGGAGATAAGCATGTGCATATGCATGTGGAAGTGTGGGCATGTGTTCAAGCCAACTTTTTTCATTGAATTGTGTATTATAATTTGGATAACATGTTCTTCATTTCTAGATCATCTGGACAAGCTTTTTTTAAAGCAATCATCAATTTAATTCAGAAGGTTCTGCAATATCTCGCTTTGTAATGTAATCAGCATAAGGTAATCCACAAATAAGTATATCCAGAGAACATTATCACTTCAGGAGAATTCTGCTCCTGTTTTTTTGTTTGTTTGTTTGTTTTGTTTTGTTTTTATAAGCAATTGGGGTTAAGTAACTTGATCAAGGTTACATGGCCAGTTGTTTCTGGGTGTGGTGCTAAGTATCTGAGCCCAGATTCGATCCCCAGAGTCATCCCAACATTGGGGCCAGTGCTCTTACTCGCTGTGCTACCTGTCTGCCCTGATTTGCTTCTGTTTTTAACTCTCCCCTGTGGACATCCTTCATTTCAGTATCAAACACTTTCTGTGAGCAAGTGATTCCGCTTTTATATCCTTTTTAAAAAAATAATAAAAGGATCAAATGAAACTATCTATATCCTTAAGAAATCTTGAATGATTTGAATGTAGTCTTGCAAAACACTTTTTGAAAAAGAGGCCATTCTGCTGAATCAAATTCCTTTAACAGCTAAAAAATAATAATTATAATGAGATCTTTTCTACACTACATCATTTAGACAATTGTTTGATCATAGAGATGTGGTTTGCTTTAAAATATAATTTCGTGAAACCCTGCATCACCCCTTCTTATATTTATATCTAGACTGCCCTTAGTATGTCTGTACATTATTCTGATGTTTTGTAGAAAGCAGAAAGTCAGAAGGTGGCCCAGTAGTTGACAACATATTCTAAACATTATATATACTTTCACTGACATGTGAATATATACTTTCACTGACATATATAATACACATACATATATCATGGATATATATCATGAGCATATATATATACATCATGAACGTACATGTATTAATATTGTGGCAGATGAAAAATAAAATTACTGAAGAAGCAAAAGTTCAAGCTTTCAAGCATATGAGTTCATTAAGCAATGCAGGTATGAGCACAAGCAAAGTGGGGTTTTTGTTGTTTTCTTTTTGGAGTTCAGTTTCCCCAGGCTCAGGCTAAATTGTAAACATCTGAAGGATTAATCTCATTTGAACCCAGATAATTCACAGCTGTGCTAAGTCAAGTATGTGGCATGCCTTCTGGCTCTGAGCCTATCAGGGCTGAGTCTTTGTTATGTATTCTGAAAGGCTGACATTTTACTTTGGGTGTTCACTCAGGAGAAAGATCTTTTGATTTCCCGATTGAGACACTGAGTAGCTATATGTTCAGAGCCCCTGAACTCCTTAGATGTCTGTGCTTCCTCAATCCAGTGATGTATGTAAAGTGTATGGCAATATTGCTTTACTCAGATAGTTGGGGCCCCGTTTATGGTCCTTTGTGCTAATTTCTCTGCTTGTATTTCCTCTGTTTGTATTTTTTTCACATTCAAGGTGCTGACCTTTCCCCTAAAATAGTGAATGTATTTAAAGTAAGATTACTGACCCCCTTAAAAGTTGCCTTTCCTTTAAGAAAAGCAGATCAAAGAACCCCTGCTAACAGCCATCCTGGGTGTGTTAGAGTGCTTGCTAATGCAGCACGCCGATTGCATAACAAACTGACTTGCTTTCCTCAGCTTTGGCAATGGAGGGGGAGACAGATGTTTATACATTAAAAATATTAATCAAATTAGAACAGTTCTTTAAAAGGGAACAATGTGACATTAGGTAATCTGATTTGTAATTGGAGGAAACATTAGGGATTTTCCATTTTTCGGGGGGAGAGTGAACAAGTACAATTTCCTCAATTCAGAAAAAGAGGTATCTCATTTTCCCATGGTTGTAAACAATCAAAGTAATATGGAAACACATCTAATTGATCCATATAGGGCCAATTTTCAGATAATACATAGAGGTTCCTTGAGATGTATAACTGTAAGAAAACTTCTTGTATCAATTTTTGATTTTGCCTAGGTTTCTGGTCAATATAACCTAGGTACTTGTTTAAGGGTCTCTAAATAGCAGGTAGAGGTGGTCCAGTTTCCCAGCCATATAGGGTTAGGCCCAAATAATGTGATAAGGTTTTCTGCCAATTCCTACAATTGAATAAAATTTTCTCACAGGACAGAAGTTGGGCTATATCTATAATTGAATAAAAAGGGAACTGAGATAACTACAGAATTGAGTCACAGTATGGAGTCACTGTGGTTCACTCAATTCCCCCAGTTATCCATTTCATATCCCAATCCCCTCAATTCTCTCAATACACCTATAAATTTATATATTATTTAAAACATTTTTCCAAGAATTTTGTTGATGCCCTTTTTTCAGTGATCTCCAAGACTGATCAATCACTGCCTTCAAAATTTTGTGACTTCTATTATTGTTCTCCATTGTGACTACTCTAGTCCAAGTTACTTTTTTTATGTTTATTTTCATTGGTGCCATTCCTACTTCCTCACAAAGCATATCAGGAACTATGAATAGTTAGAGTCTGATAGCAATGACTCCACCATCAATGACAGAGAAAAGAGTTTGTTATCTAAATCAATCTGGACACATTTCCTTCATTTTTTCATCATTTGGTTTTCCTCCTTTTTTTCCTCCTGAATTTATTCTTGGGATGATCTAGTTCCTTCACCAATTTTGTTGCAAACTCATTTTCCTTCTCCTACTTTCTGTAGAAAAGATCATAGGTTCACCCAAATATTATCATCATTAGGTTGATCTTTTTTTTCTTCTTAAATTTCATCAGAGAAAATGTTGTTACTGTAGGAATCAGGGTGATTTTGCTATAATGAAATCTAAACTCTAATATAGTCTAGTAGCATGAATCCTGAGGGTGGCAGCATTATAGTAAGGCACAATTGTACTTTCATTTTTAAAACTTAGGTATGATCAGCTTTAAGCCATCTGGTGTACATGATTGAATTATGATTCAGAAAACAAACAGTACTTTGGTTTTAGAGGTTAACAGACTGATGATAAATTATATTTGATACTTTTAAGAATAAAAATGTTTTGGCAAAAGAAAATTCCATGTTAAGGTATCCTAAATCTCTGTTAGGTCATTTATTTAATATCTTTAAAATTTCATCATACAGCAGATTTTGAATGAGCAAACAGAAGATAAGACTCAAAGGGGAAGACAATCTACTTGAGAATGTGAGATATAGCAACAGTAATGACAGCATGTTCAAGACTGTTTTTCCCTTAGCATTCCTCTGTATTATTTCCATCCAGAGACACAAAAGTGACAGGAGAAATCCAGTCTCAAAGGATTAATGAAAGGACATGGCAAACAGGTTATCATGCTATGATAACAGGATATTTAAAACAAAAAGAGTCAATTTCTTCATGGCAAGAATGACAGGAGAGGCCTAGATGGGCAGTAAGATTTCCATGTGAATTTTTTGGTCCATGGGTGTGTTGAAATGTTATCTTGTTATGGTCTCTTGAATATACCACCAGTTAGTATAGTAAATAGGTATATAAGTAGCCAGGGTAAGGTAACAATAAATTTTAAATAGGAATTAAAAGTATAAAAGAGAGCATGCCAGTCAGTTGCCCCAAACTACCTTCCAAATTAATTAAGTTTTTTATTCTGGAGCAAATCCTTTCAACTATTTCAAAGTCAATAGAGATGAATCAGTTTACCCAAGGTTATACAGGTAGTGACAGGTAGAAGGGTACAGATTGAACTCAGATCTTGGAATCCAAATGCAATGTTATTTCAACTAAGGTGTGCATTTTGAATAACAGGATAATAATCTATCCAGAAGGAAAGGTCTCTCAGATGAGTTTGCCTTAGTGAAGATTACTCTAAATTCATGAGTGGTCATCCTCAACAAAAGGCATAAATGATAACTTTTATTTTAAAAATAGGTTTAATGGATTGAGAATTCCCTACTGAGGCTCATGAATTCTGGGAGGACATGTTACAGAAGAAAATGTACTAGACTCACAGCCAAGACTTCTGTGTCATAGTCCTGATTCTGCCATGTGCTCACAGTATAATTGTGAGCAGTTTCTTAACATTCATGAGGCTGTTTTTGTTTATTGTTGTTGTTTATCTGTTTTGTTTTTTAACTTCTATAAAATGATCTCTAACACCTATAAAAAAACTGACAGTCTATGAATATTTTTCTATAGGAACATGATTAAGTTAAAATTGGAACTTATGAAATTATACATGTAGTGTCAGATTTGGAAGGCCATAAGAAAGAAGCATCCCATTCATATCTTCCCTTATGTGTAGATAGATTTATATTTTCTGCTTAAAGATTGTCACTAACCAATTCACTTCTTCCCAAAGCTTCCACTTCCTCCAATTCCTTGACCTCCAACCTGAAGGAATGGGTAGGTACTCTAATTAAAGGAATGTTTTTCTTTAAATCGATTCCACTTAAGTCAAAAATTTTCAAGGATTTTTCCTATCTCTCTGCTGATCATTTTTTTTCCTTCAGAATAGTTTAAAGAAGCTTTTTATTTTCTTTTAATATTACTTTATGGCTAAAATATAGCATAGCAGGTACTGCATTTTTTTTTAAGTCATGTATTGAGGAAATGAAAGAAAAAATATCCTTGTCCTAGTGTCTTAAGAGTATTGAGAGTTCTAGTTTATTTATTTTCCAGGGTTTCCAAAGATTCCTATGCATAAAACCTTCTCGTGTCTACGATCCCTTTTTCAGACTGAAATTTCATCCTCATGTATAACTAAAGAGCAGACAACACCAACAAGGGATGATGACTAAAGTTTGGTAAGAGTAACGAACTTTCAACTTTTAGGCTATACTAGGCTGTGATCTTCAGATTTTTATTCAGTAGTAGAGTTTCTTGCACAAACAAAAAAGCTTTACAGAAATATTGGTGTCATAGCTAATGTGGTCTTAAGGATAACATCAGACTGATGGATTGCCAGAAATGCAGTTGCTTCCTAAGTCCTTGGCACATTCATCTTGCTTTGTTGGTTATGAATTTGACTAAAAGGAACAGATTCTCTGTTTTATTAGTCTGGTTTGGTTTCTCTTTCTTAAAACTTTGGTAAGACCAGGATATTAGTTCAATTCATGAAGAGATCAAAGAATTGGAAGGAATTTGTTTTTTAGATAGTCAAAATTAGCCAGTTTGGGCTGAGAATAAGTGTATGCTTTGAATCCCAGGGGACCATAGATTGGGTTACTTTTTCTACTGGCACATAATCACTTCCAATCTGAATTTAACAGCAAATTAAATACATAAAAAGCTTTGTTTTGTTTTATTACTTGAGTTAGCCTGGCTTTGTGTAAAATGCAGAAGATACAGGTTCAATCTCAAAAAAGGAATCTCTGATTTTCCTTCCAAAGCCACTGTAATTTTTTCTTTAATACTGTAATATGTAGCTTTCACTTTTTCTCTGTATTTTTAAACTCCAATTTTGAAGTCACACCATGTAAACTCTGTGTGATAAGATAAATCACCCTTAAAACTTGTCTCCCAAAATATTACTAACAGAAAAAGGCTGATAAAAAAATAACCAGCCTGTGATGCAGGTTGCTTCTAAAGAGTCATAATAGGGTGGAGTACTGAGACTTTGTTTCTGGATGGAGTTTAACAGACAATTAAAGTACTTGTAGTCCTAGCAAAAATTTTGCTGATCACCTGTTTAGCAAGAACAATTGGTTAAAGTATGAAGCAAACATATGGTGTGGCACAGCCCCTGACTCCTTTGTAGAGGCCTCCCTCTTAGCCTTTAAGGGAGTAATGACTTCGGGACAATGATCCATGATTAAAAACATAGAAGAGAGACAGCTTTGGACCTATTTCATGCCAACCAACTTAGGCATATATTGGGCTATTTGCCTTGGGCAAAAAAACTCCAAAGGGGAATTCTGGTTCTATTCCACAAAGCTTGAATTTTAATTGAGTCCTATAGTCACTTGAAAAGATGTATGACTTTTTCATTGCCCCTCTTGGCTCTGTTTTTATGGTTTTTAGCTGGGGAAGAAGTTTCTAATTGAGTATCATTTCTCTAAATTTACTGACTCTTACAATTTGCCAATCCATACTCATTGCAATGAATTTGAATATAAAGAGAAATATAACCCGTTTTCCTTTTTTTACACTTTCAATTTTATTGACATTTCATTTTGAGATAACAAATATTTGCTGTTGACTATTTTCTGAAAGATTCCTTGCATAAAAGTAAAATAATCAAGAAAAATCGATCAAGTAATTAATACAGTAACCTAATTTGAAATGTCACAGAGGAAGAAAAAACTTTATGTTAACTCTCTGTTGATCAAACCATTATGAAAGTCATCCAAAGTTTTTCTGTGATTTTGAACTATTCCAAGGTTTCACTAAATATATGAATTATGGATCTCTTCTAGCTAAGACTTATTTGTCAAAATTTGTCAGCAAATTACTAAGCTTGTGTTGTTTAATTGAACTTAGATCCTTAATAAAAAGGTACTCTCAGAAGAGCAATAAAAAAAAAGAAATCATTTTCAGTGGTGAAACTGCTTTAATCAAATCTGCCTGCATTCTAAACCCGTCTTCTCATTCCAGGTACTTCTTTTCGTATGGCATATCTCCATCTTCCTTTGTGGTATGCCTTGAATTTTTCTCCATAAGAGTCCTAAGTGTATCAAATGACAAACAATACTGATTGATGTGCTTCACTCTTAACTCCTTAAGTTCTTTGGAGGCATATATTTGAAAATCATTTTATTCATTTAATTCTTTTTAAAAATATTGATCTTTTTATATAATAAGACTAATAAATGAAAATAAGAATCTATATGTGGAGTCTTTATCAGACTGCATGCAGTCTTAGGGAGTGGAAAGGGGACAGAGATGGAGAAAATTTTCAAAATTATAGAAGTGAATGTTGAAAACTAAAAATAAATAAATTGTATAAAAATATTAACCTTCATTTATTTACCTCCATATTTGGGTGTTCCTCAATGAACTCTCTAGAGTAGGAAACATAGGTAGGCCCTGTCTACTGAAAGAAAGTCATCAGTCTTGGAAGTGGGACAGCTTGGTGGAGGCATATTCCAAATTGAGAAGCTTCTAGGTGTTGAGAAAAGTTCCAAGATAAGAAGGCAGCTGAGTCATGGTAGAAAAGGAAAGAAAATCAGAAGCAGAATCAGTATGGGGTTGGATAGTTGTAGTGGGTAGAAGGGGATGAAAAGGTACAGTGGGAGGAGTTTATAACTCATGCAGATTAGAGAAGTGAACTTAGAGTTATAAAACCCTGGCTTGAGGGGCGGCCAGGTAGCACAGAGAGTAAGAGCACCGGCTCCAGTGTCGGGTCCAGTGTCGGGACGACCTGGAGATCGAATCCCGGGCTCTGGCACTCAGCACCACACCCAGAAATAACTGGCTGTGTAACCTTGAGCAAGTTACTTAACCCTGATTGCTTAAAAAAAAAAACCTGGCTTGAATTTCCCATGTGAAAAATATATTACATAAGTGACACTGGCAAGTCATTTAACTACTCCAAGCTACTCAGAAAACTCAGTTGTCTTACATGTAAAATGGGGATAATTGAGTAGCACCTGCTTTACAGTAGCACCTACAGAGCTAGGGGAAGAAGAGGAGCAAATAAAAAAATAGATGTAGTATTTTACAAATCTTTGAGTGTTATATACATGTGGACTGTTATTAACATGGCTGTTATATTAGGCAGTAGAGCATTTTGTCTAAATAAAAAAGGTGAGTTAAATAAATATCTCCTATTTGAGTTGGATTATATTGACAGAACATTATATTTAAAAGTAAAAAGAAAACAAAAATACATATTGGGTATCTAATTTTAAAGTGACAGTCCAGGGGCAGTTAGGTGGCACAGTAGATAGAGCACTGGTCCTCAAGTCAGAAGAACCTGAATTCAAATCCAGTCTCAAATTTACTAGTTGTGTGTCCCTGGGCAAATTGTTTAACCTCAATTCCCTTCAAAGTTAAATAAAATGACAGTCTAAAACATCTGAAGTAAACAGGCTTAGTTGGTTGATAAATGACAATTTCCCATTCTAACTGTTGCAGAAGGGGATATTTATCATGTTGAATATAAATGATGTGGAAAAGCAGCCCTGCAAAGAATTTCAGTTGGGCAAATAATTATTTAAAAATTATTAAGCTGGTAAAAATGCCATCCTCCCACCAATTGTGCATTGACATCATTCTCTGCTACTTCCCTTTCAAATGATCCTTGCCTCTTTTCATTCTCTCTACTGGCTGACATGAGGAGAACCCAAGCATCAGTCTACATTAAACACTGATTTCCCATGAAAGTAAAACACAAAAGAAGCTGAGAGAAAGCAGATATAAATTTTCCTGTATCCTGATCTCTGAAAGTCAAATTTTCAATGAGGCTTCTTGGAGGCCAGCTGAAGAACAGATGTGACTCAAAATGAATAAAACAGCTACTGAGTGGGAATCAACAGGAGAAATCAAACTCCAAGGACTTGTGAGTTCTCAGTCACCCCATCTCTCTAAACCAATTCCAGTTCCCTTACCTGAAAAGTGAGTGAGCTGGGAATGGTTAAACTCAAGATTCTTTCATGATCTAAAATGCTGTGACTTTATGAGATAACAAGGGTAGGGCAATAAGAATTTTGCTTCAGGAATACAAAAGTATAGAATGTCCATGTTAGAGGGCACTGAAGCACTTACATCCTTCCTTTAGCAACAGAGCAATAGCAGGATACCTAGTTAGTAATGATACTTAATCAAAATAGGAAACTTCCTGACAGGACCCAGGTGAACTCACCATCATCCAAAACTTCTCCCTGCCCCTCATTCTCCCTATCAGTGGCCTCGGTGAGCAAACATTGGAGGTCTTTGGCTTTTCATAGGATGGTAAACTGACCTCCCACTGAATGAAGAACATATTTTATTGATCTTGATTAACAAACCAAATTTCCTATAATCTGTCACATCAATGTAGAACAATGAAAAGAATAATACATTTGGAGAAGGAAAATCTAGCTTCAAAATCCAATTCTGTCACCTACTGTGTGATTTTACGCATGTGGCCTAACCTCTCTGGGTCTCAGTCTTATCTGTAAAGGGAAAGGATTGAACTAGATGGGCCCTTAGTTCTAATACTATTTTAATTAGTTTTTACTTCTCAACATTCACTTTCATAAGATTTTGAGTTCAAAATTTTTCCCCTCCCTGCTCTTCCCCTTCCCCAAGATGGCATAAAATTTGATATAAGTTATTCATGTATAATCATATAGAACATATTTCTACATTAATCATGTTTTAAAAGAAGAATTAGAACAAAAGGGAAAAAATCATGAACAAGGCAAAAAAAAAAAGTGAAAACACTATGCTTCATTCTGCATTCAGACACCACAGTTCTTTCTCTGGATGTGGATAGTATTTTCCATCATGAGTCTTTTGGAAATTACTTAGATCATTGCATTGCTCAGAAGAGCTAAGTCTAACAAAGTTGGACATTTCACAATGCTGCTGTTACTGTGCGTAATGTTCTCATGGTTCTGCTCAGTTTACTCAGCATCAGTTCATGTAAGCCTTTCCAGGTTTTTCTGAAGTCAACCTGTTTATTATTCCTTATGGAACAATAGCATTCCATTACATTCATACACTACAACTCGTTCAGTCATTCCCTCAATTTCATTTCTTGGCCACCACAAAAAGAGTTTCTGTAACTATTTTTTTAAGTGTGAATTTTTCCCCATGTGTATGATCACTTTGGGATACAGTCCTAGAAGTGGTATTGCTGGATCAAAGGGCAGGCACAGTTTTATAACCCTTCGGACATAATTCCAGATTGCTCTCCAAAATGATTAACTCACAACTCCACCAACAATGCATTAGTGTTCCTATCTTCTCCACATTTATCATTTTCCTGTTTTGTCATGTTAGTCAATCTGATAGGCATGTTGTTCTAGCTCAGAGTTGTTTTAATTTGCATTTCTCTAATCAAAATTGATTTAGAGCATTTTTACATATGCCCATAGATAGTTTTAATGTCATCATCTGAAAATTACCTTTTCATATGCTTTGACCATTTATCAATTGGGGTCTGACTCGTAGTCTTATAGATTTGACTCAGTTTTCTATTTATTTTAGAAATGAGGCCTTGGGGCAGCTAGGTAGTGCAGTGAGTAGAGGACTGGCCCTGGAGTCAGGAGGACCTGAGCTCAAATGAGACCTCAGACACTTAACAAAAAAACTAGCCCTATGACCTTAGGCAAGTCATTTAACCCCAATTGCCCTCCAAAAAGCAACAAAACAAAACAACTACAAAAAAAAAAAGAAATGAGATCTTTATCCAAGACACTTGCTACACAAATTGTTAACCAAATTCTATAACCCGCTAATTCTAAGTAGACATGCCAGCACTTATCAAAAGATCATTCTAACCATTTTTGTGAGATCCATCTAATACTATAAATATAGTAACATCCATGTTCAAGAAGAACATAGTTGGAGAATAAATAATGATTAAGTGAAAACTATAGTGATTTTAAAATAAATAGTATATGGGGTATGATCCCCAGAACCAGAAATGTAGAATTCTAGATTTTTACATTTAAATTTGTAACCAAATCTGTAACTACCCTCAGAACCAATCTTAATGCAGAAGAAGAAAAGGGACATGAAACAGAAGAACTGGATTCAGTGATGACTGCATCTGAGTATAGGGGACAGACATTCATCCATATACCACTCCCAGAAAAAAAGCTTCAAGGAGGTGTGACTCTCTTTTAGGAAATAAAGAGATCAAACAGCAGGCAGAACTACAGAAAACAGAAACAGGTAGGAGGGAGAAGGGGAACTGGAGAAATATGAGTCAGTAAATAAACATTTACTGTGTTCTTATAAGATGCTATACAGTATACAATGTGCTCGGAATGTAAAGAAAATTTTAAATAAAGTCCCTGCTCTCAAGAAGCTGACAGTCTAATGGGGGAGACAACATGCAAATACATATGTAAAAATAAGAAATAGACAAAATAAATTGATGGTTATCAACAAAGAGAAGGCACTAGAATTAACCAGATGCGGAAAGTCATCCTATTGGATATGGAATTTTAGCTTGGGCTAAAAGGAAATAAGGAAAGCCAAAAGTCAGAGATTGAGGTGGTGGCAAAGTGGATAGAGCTCTGGACCTAGCTGAGTTCAAATCTGGCCTCAGAAAAGTTCTAGCTGTGTGACCCTGGACAAGTCACTTAACTGTATTTGCCTCATCTGTAAAATGAGCTGGAGTAGGAAATGTCAAGCCATTCCAGTATCTCTGCCAAGAAAACCCCAACTGGGGTCACAAAGACCTCATGTGTCATACACAACTGAAAAGTACAACAACAGTATGTATGTAGAGGATATGAGGCTCATTTTTAGTACCTGAGCTTTACCTTTATCAACTGATTGAGGAGGCTCTTTCCCCCTCCCATTACCATCCCTCCAGGGTAGACCTAGGGCAATCCCTGGATTGGCCCCATAATAACTCATATTTCTCCTAATACTTTATGGTTTATAATGTTCTTCCTTTATGCTAACCATATGAGATAGGAAGTAAATATAAGTATTATTATTCCAATTTTACAAATGAGAATCTGAAGTGTCAGCAGTCTCTGTTCAATGTTCAGACATCTAGGGAATGTCAGAGGCATAATTTGAACTCAAGTCTCTTGACTTCAAAACCTGTTGACAACATGCTGCCACACGGAGACTCTGTTATGTTCACGAGGACTTTTTAAGCCACACATATTCTCAGCAAATAGTTCAGAAGCCCAACATGTCTCCACTCATTCATTAAGAATAAACCATAAAAGGGGTGACTAGGTGATGCAGTTAATAGAGCACCAGCCCTGGAGTTAGGAAGACCTGAGTTCAAATCCAGCCTCTGACACAACACAAGCTGTGTTTCCTTGGGTAAGTCACTTAACCCCAATTGCCCACCAAAAAGAAAAAAAAGAAAAGAAAAAAAAAGGATAAACCATAAAATGATAGAAAAATGTGAGCTATTATAGCACCCATATTGGTTCATGGCAACCAATGGGAGAAGGGGATTTTTGGCATTTTGAGGTAGAAAGAGGGGATCAGTGCTAATTGTTGATTGATTATAAAATGACATACACATGCATAAAAGTATATATATATACATATGTGTGTATACATCGACACATATATACATACTCACTGATTTTGCTTTGTGATTTGAACTTTTTAATATGGTAATTATTCAAAAGTTTGATAAGCAATAAACCAGAATAATTTAACTGTCAAAGGAATTCATTTTACTCACAAATTTTCTTCTACAGTTCTCTTTGGAACACTTTCTGTAGAAGCTTTAGATTACTTAATTAGTAAAATAACAATGATTTTAAAATCTCATAGGGAAATTTAATTTCTGTAGAAAGCTAGTGATTTTTTGTCTTTCTGTTCAAATGTATTCCCAAAGCACTAGGTCATCACATTTTTGGAATGTTCTTCTAGGATTCCCTGAGGCAAATGATGATTTTTGTAATTTGTAGAGTCAGGATGTCGATTGGGCTTCCCTCAGTGATTACCCATCAGGAACTACAGTGGGTTTCTTCAAAGATAAAACAATTCTTCTGACATATCTTCCTGCATCTGTGTTTCCTCCAGACATGGCCAAGGCCAGATTTTCCTCTGTTTAACTCATGGCAATAAAGCAACTATCAGACAGATCTGCAAATGTGTCTCAGTTCCCACATGTCTCAGGGCCTCATTGTCTGGATCATGCTACCCTCTTTAAAAGAAAAAAAGAGTATGGCTTAGGGAATGCCAAATATTTACTCAAGATTTTGCTAAGGAGGGATATAAAAATTGAAATGCATTGCCCAGAGCCCTTCAGATCATCTACCAGCTAGATCTTGACAATTGAGAAGTGTTGCACTTAAGTAAAGTCTAGCTGCTTTTCATATGCCAGATGGCTCATTGTTGGTGTGTGGGAGAGGAAATGCATTTTCTCTGAGTTGCTTGAGGAAAAAGGTGTAGCTAGGTGGAGCAGTGGATAGAGCAGCTTGGCTTGCAGTCTGGAAGACTCTTTTTCATGAGTTCAAATATGGCCTCAGATGCCACATATGTGACCTTGGGCAAGTCACTTTACCCTGTTTTCCTCAGTTTCCTAATCTATAAAATGAGCTAGAGAAGGATATGGCAAACCACTCCAGTATCTTTGCCCAGAAAATATCTTTACTTCACGGTGAAGAAATAGGACAAATAGGTAGAAGTTACAGGGAAGCAAAAAATTTCAACTTCATATGAGGAAGTTTTCTGGTATTCAAAACTTGCCAAAAATAGAGTTGATCACCTTGTAAAGTTATGGACTCCCATTGCAGAAAGGCAGTATCAAAAAATGTGAATAGCCACACACGTGGTTGTCCAGTCTCTATTTTAAGAATTCCAAGGATGGGAGAACTCATCATCTCTCTTATAATCTATCTGAGGGAGGCAACTTTCTAGTTCATAACTAGAAACACAGCTGGGTTCATGAATTAGAGGTCATTCCCTGTACTGATTAAAAATTGAACACTTGACATCTCAGAGTAATGTTCTAACACCCAGCAATGCTATCACCTCTATAAGTACTATCGAGAATTATTTATCCATCTTGCTGTTGAGTAATTCCAATGATTATGGGATCATATATCTTGAGTTAAAACACATCTTAGAAACCAGAGGTGAAACATGAACTCAACCCTCTGGCTCAAGAGCCAGTGATGTCTCCATAGTATCAGGTGCCATTTTAATTGCTATGATACCAATTCTTCTGTATTTCTGTGGTTAAGGTGGGTTACAAAGCTGTTGTTGTTCAGTCTTTTTCTGTCATGTCTAACTCTTCATGACCCCATTTGGGGTTTTCTTGGCAAAGTGCTTATGTGGTTTGCCATTTTCTTCTCTAGGTTGTTTTATAGATGAGGAAACTGAGGCAAACAGAGTTAAGTGACTTGCCCAGGGTCATACAACTAGTTAAGTTCCTGAGGTCAGATTTGAAATCAGGAAAATTAATCTTCCTGACTGCAGGATCAGCAATCTGTGCACTATGCCACCTAACTGTCTGGGTATACACTAGGGTACTTTATTTAGGAAAAAAATTGTTTATAAGGTGATTTTCTTCCAATGGTGTAAGGTTAGTAGTACAGGGGAAGTGTGGCTTAGAATTTGTAATAGCCATAAACTTAAATAGAAATGCATCCCAGGGGGGCTGTTCATTGACTTAGAAAAGCACAAATTTATATTTTCTATATTGGATTGTATTTTTGTTTATTTTGTTAAAATTTCCCAATTACATTTGAATCTGGTCCTGAGTGAACTGGGAGTTTCTCTCAGTCCTTGGGGGCCACTTGAGTTTGAAATATCTAGCACAGAGAATGCAGTGCTGGAGTCAGGAGACTGAGATTTAAATATTGCCTTAGGCATTTATTAATTTTGTGGAGCAAGTCATTTAACATTTATGAGACCTAAGTTTCTCATCTATTAAATGAGGGTAATGCTATTGCCTACATCCCAGGGTTATTATGAAGATCAAAGTAGATAATGCACATGGAATGCTTTACAAACTTTAGAATGCCATCTAAATGTGAGCAATTATTACTTTATAATGTCCTCCTACTGATGCCTAAAGGTGGCAGTGGAGCACTAGCTCTGGCAGGTTTTACCATGCTGGGAAGGCTTCTGGTAGTTTTGGCAATCGACTATTTATTTGTTTTGTGAAGACTACTAGCCTAACTAAGTACAGAGAGGCATGTCACCTGTAAGGCAGCTGGTGCTGAATTATTCAGCCATAGAAACCCATGACAAAAAAAAAGAAAAAGGGCAAAATACCCTTTGGATTGACCAATTGCTCTCTGTTTCTTCAGTGATGGTAGTATAGTAGTGGAAAAGGGAATAGTGGGTACTAAAAATCACATAGGTATTAAAACAGCCTATACATTTTAACTTGGCTACCTTTATTTTTAATATGAAATTTTCCCAAAGACTGACAGAATACTAGAAGAACTGAATCATATCAGTATTACTATTTTTATTATTAATAAACCCCAAAAAAAGGAAGTTGCCACAAACACAGAAAACATTGGCTCAAAGATTTTCCTAGAAGAAACAAAGAAATTAAGTAGGTAGTTTTCATATAGTCTATAAGATAGCCTCATCTCTTCCTCACACATCTACTTCACCAAATCAGCTTTTTTTTTCCTTTATGGTGAGAATCATGTACATTTCTTTACCTCTTCTACCATCTGAAAGTTAAAATCATGACCAAAAAAGTTGTTTATCTACTTTTATTATAGAAAGGCAGTCAGATCCTTCAAATCTCTTTAGTACCTATATACCCTAGCACATTCTACTTGAACTCTTATTTGTTAGAAAGTATTGTTTCTTTTTTTATTTCCTGATATCAAAATGAAATTTATTTATTTGAAACTTCTACCCCATACTCCTGGTTCTTCTCTGAGGGACTATATAAAAGAAGTCTAATACTTGCTCCTCATTAAAATGCTTCATATACTTGAAGATGGAAGGTTTCTCCCACCAGAATTCTTTTTTTTTTCCAGGCTAATCATTCCTAGTTCTTCCAATCATTTCTTATACAACATGGTTTCAAAGTGCATCATCAGTTATGTTCACCCTCCTTTGGATGCCCTACAGATTATCAATCACCTGCCTAAATTGTACTATTTAAAATTGAACATAACGTTCAAAATTTAGTCTGGACAAGGAAGAGTCAGAAAACAAAAGAACTCCTTATTCCTGCAGGATACACATCTCTTGATACAGTCCAAGACCACATTAGCTACCATATCAAATTACTGACTCATATTGAACTTGCAGTCCACCAGTAACCCAATACATTTGTCAGAAAATGATTGACTAATCATGCTTCCCATTTTTTTACTTTCAAATGTAATACCTAATATATAACCAATAATGTTATAGTATAATGGAAAGAATATGGAATCTGGAGTTAGAGGACATGGGTTCACATATTGACTCACTTCTTACTACAAATGACTTTGTATATGTCACAACCTCTCTGATCCGTTTTTTCTTTATCTGTCACATGAAGAGATTTGTTCTATATGATTCTTGAAGGCCATTCTACCTCCCATGCTTCAGTATATGCTAGGTTTTAGGAATATAGGTGGCTAAGTGGCACAGTGGATAGAGTGCCAGGCTGGGAGTCAGGAAGACTAGATTTAAATTTCAGCCTTAAACACTTACTAGTGATGTGACCCTGGGTGAGTCATATAACCCTGTTTGCCTCAGTTTTCTCATTTGTAAAATGGGGATAGTAATAATATCTACCTTCTGGAGTTTTTGTGAGGATCAAATTATTGTAATAATTGTAAAGTGTTTAGCATAATGCTTGGCATATTGTAAGTGCTATATAAGTGTTAGTTATTGTCTTTATTAGTAATAATAATAAGTAAAAGAGATGTAGATAATAAGCTCCATTCTTCTCCATACTCTACTTCTGACTCTTGGGACTTTGCCACCATACCTCAGCTGTCTCATCACAGTGGAACTTCCTTTAGTGACTGTGTCTTTCTTACCCAGGAACATTTTTCTTCCCCTACATCCACTTTCTCCCATTGGTAAGTTTCTTTCAGAACCTCCATGCTAAGGAGGGTCACAGGTCAAGAATCTTTTATATCCCTACTGGCTTTATTTCTGACTCTTTAGACTTTGTCATCATGCCACATGGAGGTATCCTAGCCTAACCTATCTTCTATTGTCAGTTCTATTTATGTGTTGTTTTCTTCCATTTGAATGTAAGCCATTTAAAAAAAATTAAAAATAAACTGATATTGATCTCTTTCTTTGTACGTTATCTACATTTCTAAAAGTATTTTAACACTCCTTTTCCTCTCAGAGAGCAAATACTTTTAAAAAATAAAAAATGGAAAGAAGAAATTCAACACAACTAACTAATAAATTAAAATAAAGAGTGTGGTTTACAGTGATCCCCACACAGAGTCCACCATCTCTGGAAAGATATTTGAGAACTGTCTTCTCCTATCCTGTATTTACAATCAAACTTGGTCATTACTATTTCATAATGTAATGAATTGTTATCTTTAAAGGACAAATGCAAAAAAGCTGAAGCAAAGACATAGATAAAGGCAAAGCATAAATAGATAAAGACATAGAAAGCTAAATACTTATGCAGTGCATTTATTTTTAAAAAAATATTTCATTTCCTCCAATTACATGTAAAGATAATTTTTAACATTTGTTTAAAAAAAATTTTAGTATCAAATTCTCACATTCTTTCCTGCCTACTCATTGAGAAAATAAGCAACTTGATATAGGTTATGCATGTATAGTCATTCAAAACATATTTCCATGTTAATCATATTGTGAAAAAAACACACACAAACACAAGAGAAATTTTTAAAAAAGAGAAGAAGAAATATTCTTTGATCTGTGTTCAGACTCCATCAATTCTTTCTCTGGAGATTTTCTTCATCATCAGTCCTTCAGAATTGTCTTGAATCATTAAAATACTGAGAATTGTTAAGTCATTCACAGTTGATTATCATATAATATTGCTATTGCTATATGTAATGTTCTCCTGGTTTTGCTCATTTCACTTTGCAACAGCTAATATAAGCCTTTCCAGATTTTTCTGAGAGCAACCTATTTGTCATTTCTTTTAGCACAATAGTATTCCATCACTATAAAGCAATGTATTCAGTCATTTGCCAATTGATGAATATCCCCTCAGTTTCCAATTCTTTGCCACCACTAAAAGAGCTGTTATAAATTTTTTTGTACATATGAGCCCTTTTCCTTTTTTCTTTAAATGTCTTTGGGATATATAGCTAGTAGTGGTATTGCTTGGTCAAAGGGTATGCATGTTTGTTTGTTTGTTTTAGTCTTTTGTTCATAGTTCCAAATTGCTCTTCAGAATGGTGGGATCAGTATACTACCTAATCAGCAATGCTTAGTGTCCCAATTTTCCCACACCCCCTCCAAAATTTGTCATTTTCCATTTCTGCATGTTAGCTAATCTTTTAGGTGTTTAATGGTAGTTTAGAGTTGTTTTAATTTGCAATTCTCCTATCATTAGTGAGCATTTAAGGAGAGGTATATTTACTATTCTCCTGTTCTGTGCTCTGGTCTATGAGTAACCACAAGTACTCTTTTCTGCCCTGGAACTGTGACTAGGGTCCCATGCATGTTTCTTGGAAAGCAACACGTAGCTTTAGAAGAAGTTAATATGCCAAATGTATTAAAGATAGTAGAGCTCTTTGGGGAAAGGGGTAATATCTGTTCTGGTACCAGTAAAGTCAAATTTAGTTATGTTGTTACACTCAATTTTCATATGTCCATTTCATATCAAATATGAATAGGCCCTTCATTAATGCCCACATTATTTGCTCTTAGGTCTTAATACTATACAAGAGAACACTTTTGAGATTTAAGACTCTCAGGAAGTTACAATCTCCTGGAAAAGAAAGTGGATTTATATACTATTTATATAATACAACTATTTTTGCTTCACTGACTTGAACTTAGAATTCCATAACTTTGGCTAAAGTTTAAGCTTTTAGAATAATGAGTTTTATTATAACTAGCACAGTACTCATGTGTCTATAAAATCACTTTGCGCAGCATTTTGACTTTATGATCTATAATGTAAAGAGTTGCCAATGATATGTTCTATTATTAAGAACATCTCAATTAACTAAAAGCACTCCCTGAAACTCAGTTAAGTGAAGTAGTTTTGCAAGGTCACACATATAGTGTCAGAGGTGGAATTCAAACCCCCATTTCCAGAATCCATAGACAATGCTCTTTCAAATGTCTTCATATGATAAGGAATGGTGAATAAAAGGGAATAAAGATAAACAATTATATTTTCAACTTTGTTCTGTTTTTGATTCTCTGAAAAAATTAGTAAACCTCAGGTTGAGAATCATAGAAAAAATTATTTTCATAGAAGTGAAACCAAGATACTCAACTATACATTTGAATACTTTTTGAGATTTATGAGATTTTTGAGATTTTGAGAGTCCTGAGAAAAAGTTGGATGTTATTTAACTTGTATTAGTTATTTTGAGTAACTGAGGAGATCAGATCCAAAGATGGGCAAATAAGTTTTCCTGATTTTTTAAGGGGAAAGGCAATCAGGGTTAATGATTTACCAGAGTCACATAGCTAGTAAGTGCCTGAATTCAAATTTGAACTCAGATCCTTCAGGGTCCAGAGCTGGTGTTCTATCTGCTGTGCCATTTAGATGCCTCTCTAATTTCTTTTTAAAAATTATTTTGTTTATTTAATTTTAGTTTACAACATTAAGTTTCACAGTCCCTTAACTTTCAAATTTTCTCCCCTTCCCTTTCCTCCTCCCCAACCCCCGTCTTGGTGGCATGAACTCAAATATAGGATCTACAAATATCTTTACATTAATCATTAGTCAGGTTGTAAAGAAGGATTATAACTGATGCAATGATGAGTAGGAAAGAGGAAACAAAACAAAACAAGAAAGAGAAGCAGAGCAAGTAGTTTCTTTCAATCTGCATTCAGACTCCGCAGCTCTTTCTCTGGATATGTATATCTCTTTCAATCATGAGTCTTTTGGAGTTGGCTTACAACCTTACATTGTTGAGAGGAGCCCAGTCTATTGAAGTTAGTCATCACACATATGTTGTGTCTGTGATTGTGTACAGATTTCTCCTGGTTCTGCTCTTCTCACTCAGCATCACTTTATATAAGTCTCTCCAGGTTATTATGAAGTCTGTCTGCTCGTCATTTCTTATAGCACAGTAGTATTCCATTACGTTCATATACTAAAACTTGTTCAGTAATTCCCCAATTGATGGGCATCCCCTTGATTTCCAATTCTTTGCCACCACAAAAAGAGCTGTTATAAATATTTGTTTTACAAATGCTTTATTAACTTTTGATTTACATCATTCATCCTGCCAGATTTTTGAGTTATAAATTTTCTCCCTGTTTTTCCCCTTCCCACTGCCCCAAAATAGCAGTCCCACAGGATATCCCCTCCTCCAATCTGTTCTCTTCCATATCTTCTCCAATACCCCCTTAGACTTTTCCAGTAGGGTATGGTGGATATCTATGCCCCAGTGCCTATATATCTTATTTCCCAATTACATGTAAAATAGTATTAATAATAGTAAATATATATACATTTGATTTTAAGACTTTGAAATCCAGATTCATTCCCTTCCTCCCTTGTCTCCCACCTTTACTGGGAAGATAAGGAATTCAGTAAAGGTTGTACATGTGTAGCTAGTGCAAATCATTACCATAGTAGATATATTGTAAAAGACTGACCATATTTCCCTCCCTCCTATCCCACCTCCCACTTGTTTTATTTTCTACATTGATCCTGTCCCTTTTCAAAAGTGGGTGCTTGCAACTTCCCTCCCCCCAGCCTACCCTCCCTTCCATCATCCCCCCTCTCATCCCTTTCCCCCCCCTATTCTCCTGGAGGTTGAGATACCCTATTTAGTGTGTATGTCATTACCTTCCTGAGCCAAATTCAATGAGAATAAGGTTGACCCATTCCCTTTTGCCTGCCTATTCTTCCCCTCCATTGTAACCATTTTCCCTTGCCTCTTCTATATGAGATAGTTAACCCCATATTGTCTCTCCCCATCTCCTCTCATTATATTCCTCACTCACCTCTTAATTTCACCTTTTAAGTATCATCTCTTCCTATTAAATTGGTCCTGTGTCCTCTATCTATGTATACCTGTAAACATATATACACACATTCACATATGTATTCACATGCCCATAAACCCTCTGATATAGACATATATATATATATATATATATATATATGTTCATATTTATTCCTTTCAACTATTTTCATACTGAGAAAAGTTTCATCAGTAACAATGATCATTTTTCCATGTAGGAATGTTAATAGTTCAACTTTGATAAGTTCCTTATGATTTCTTTTCCCTGTTTACATTCTCATGCTTCTCTTGCTTCTTGTATCTGAATGTCAAATTTTCTTTTCAACTCTGGATTATTTATCAAGAATGCTTGGTTATTCAATGGAATAGAGGACTTTCAAGTATTCTTGATGAAAAAAAAACAGAGTTCAATAGAAAATTTGTTCACTAGGGTCTTTGGGTTTATCAAATGGTAGATTACTATACTCATTGGCTGTTAAGTCTTGTGTACCCAATCTATTCCATTGATCCACTACTCTATTTCTCAGCCAGTATCAAGTAGTTTGATGACTACTGCTTTATAACACAGTTTAAAATCTGGTATGTCTAGGCCATCTTCCCTAGCATTTTGTTTCATTAATTCTCTTTATATTATGGACTGTTTGTTCTCCCAAATGAATTTTGTTACTATTTTTTTCTAGCTCTATAAACTAGTTTTTTGGAAAATTGATTGGTATGGCACTAAATATATAATTTAATTTAGGTAAAATTGTCATTTTTATTATATTAGCTCGACCCAGCCATGAACAATTGATATTTTTTCAATTAGTTAGATCTGACTTTATTTGTGTGAAAAGTGTTTTGTAGTTGTGATCATATAAGCCCTGGGTTTGTTTTGGCAGGTAGATTTGCAAATGTTTTATAATGTCTACAGTAACTTTAAATGGGATTTCTCTTTCTATCTCTAGCTGTTGGATTTTGTTAGAGATATAAAAGAATGCTGAGTACTTAAGGTGGGTTCATTTTATATCCTGCTACTTTATCAAATTTATGTATTGTCTCAAGTAGATTTTTACTTGATTCTCTAGTATTCTCTAAGTATATCATCATATCATCTGCAAAGAGTGATAGCTTAGTCTCTTCTTTGCCTAATTTGATTCCTTCGATTTCTTTTTCTTCTCTTATTGCTACTGCTAACATTTCTAGTAACAGATTGAATGAGAGGGGTGATAGTGGACACCCTGTTTCACCCCTGATCTCATTGGAAATGCTTCTAGCTTATCCCCATTACATATAATAATTGCTGATAGTTTTAGATAGATCATACTTACTATTTTATGGAAGACTCCATTTATTCCCATACTTTCTAGTGTTTTTAATAGGAATGAGGGATGTATTTTGTCAAAAGCCTTTTCTGCATTATTGAGATAATCATGTGGTTACTGCTAATTTTGTTGTTGATGTGATCAATTATACTGATAGTTTTCCTGCTATTGAACTACCCTCGCATTCCTGGAATAAATCTTACCAGATCAAAGTGTATTATTATTGTGATAAGCTGCTGTTATCTTTTTGCTAATATTTTATTTAGAATATGTGCATCTATATTCATGAGGGAAATTGGTCTATAATTTTCTTTCTCTCTTGTGTCTCTTCCTGATTTAGTTATCAGTACCATATTTTTGTCATAAAAATAATTTAGTAGGACTTCTTCTCTAATTTTCCCAAATAGTTTGTAAAGTATTGGAATCCATTGTTCTTTAAATATTTGGTAGAATTCACTAGTAAATCCATTGGGCCCTGGAGATTTTTTCCTAGAGAGTTCGTTGATGGCTTGTTCAATTTCTTTTTCTGAGACGGGGTTATTTAAGTAGTTTACTTCCTCTTCAGTTAATCTGGGCAATTTATATTTTTGTAAATATTCATCCACTTCCCTAAGATTGTCAAATTTATGTGCATGCAACTGGGAAAAATAATTCCTATTTATTGTTTTGATTTCTTCTTCATTGATGGTAGATTCACCCTTTTCATTTTTGATACTCATAATTTGGCTTTCTTCTTTTTTATCATATTGATTAAAGGTCTATCAATTTTATTGTTTTTTTTTTCATAATACCAGTTCTTAGTTTTATTTATTAATTCAATAGTTTTCTTAATTTCAGTTTTATTAATCTCTCCTTAGTGGTCTTCATTATTTCTAATTTGGTATTTAATTGGGAATTTTCGATTTGTTCTTTTTCTAGCTTTTTCAGTTGCATACCCAATTTATTGACCTCCATTTTGTCTATTTTATTTATGTATACATTCAGGGATATAAAACTTCCCTTAAGAACTGCGTTTGCTGCATCCCACAAGTTTTGGTAGTTTGTCTCGGTATTGTCATTCTCTTAAATGATGTTACTAATGGTTTCTATAGTTTCTTGTTTGACCCACTCACTCTTTAGGATTAAGTTATTTAGTTTCCAATTAGTTTTTAGTCTATCCTTCCATGACCCGTTATTACATGTAATTTTTATTGCATCATGATCTGAGAAGGATGTATTTAATATTTTGGCCTTTCTGCACTGAATTGTGAGGTTTTTATGCCCTAACACATGGTCAATTTTTGTGTATGTGCCATGTACTACTGAGAAGAATGTATATTCCTTTTTATCCCCATTCAATTTTCTCCAGAGGTCTACCATATCTGTCTTCTCTAAGATTCTATTTACCTCCTTAACTTCTTTCTTGTATATTTTAAGGTTAGATTTATCAAGTTCAGAGAGGGGGAGATTGAGGTCCCTCATTAGTTTAGTTTTGCTATCTTTTCTTCATCTAACTCCCTTAACTTTTCCTTTAGGAATTTGGATGCTGTACTGCTTGGTACATAAATGTTAAGTAATGGTATTTCTTCATTTTCAATGATACCTTTTAGCAGGATATAGCTTCCTTCCTTATCTCTTTTAATTAGATCTATTTTTGCTTTTGCTTTATCTGAGATAAGGATTGCTACCCCTGCTTTTTTTTTTACTTTACCTGAGGCATAATATATTTTACTCCAGCCTTTTATCTTTAGCCTGTTTGTATCCCCCTGTTTCAGATGTGTTTCTTGTAAACAGCATATTGTAGGATTATAGTTTTTAATCCATTCTGCTATCTGCCTCCATTTTATGGCAGAGTTCACCCCATTCACATGCACAGGTATGATTACTATCTCTATCTTTCCCTCCATCCTATTCCCTCCCTTGCTTATTATTTTATTTTTCTCTTTCTCCCTTCCCCTCCTTAAGAGTTTTCCTTTTGACCACTGCCTCCCTTAGTATTCCCTCCTTATCAGTCCCCCTCCCTTTTCCTAACCTTAGCCTCTATTACTTCTTCCCTCCTTTCTAGCCATCCCCCTCTTTTCTTAGCTATTTCCCCCTCCTACTGCCTGTAGGGTATGATAGATTTGGGTATGTTATTTCTTCCTTGAACCAAGATGAAAAGAATAGATCTCATGCAAAGGTCCTCTCCCTCCTCTCTTTCCCTCTATTATGATGGGTTTTTTTTATCTCTTCTTGATAGAGTCCTATACTTAACTGATTATATTATTCCCTCCTTATACCAGAGCCAATGAGAATGAAGCTCCTATAATGTTCTTTTCCCTCCTTTCTTTCCCTCTACAATAATTTTTTGCTTCATTCTTTCCTTTTCTTCTATTGCAGTCCCTTTACACTCCTTAATAAATTTTTTATCATCATTTTGTTTAATTTATAACCACACCCTCTATTTATCTATATCCCTTTTAAATGTTGCCATAAGTATAGAATTCTCAATATTATCAGGTATCAGCTTCCCATATCAGGATTTCAACAGTTTGCTCTTATTAATTAACAAGTTGTATGTGTGTGTGTGTGTGTGTGTGTGTGTGTTTCCCTATTTACCTTTCTATGTCTCTCTTCAGTCTTGTAATTGGAGATTGAATTTTCCATTGAGCTCTGGCTTATTCATCAGGAAGGTCTGAAAGTCCTTTATATCATTGAATGACCATCTCCTTGCCTGAAATATTATGCTCAGTTTCTCTGGATAGCTGATCCTTGGTTGTAACCTGAGATCTTTTGCCTTGTGAAATATCATATTCCAAACCCTCCAAACTTTCAGTGTAGGAGCTGCCACACCCTGTGTGATCCTCACTATAGTTTCACAATATTTGAATTGTTTCTTTCTGGCTGCTTGTAGTATTTTCTCCTTTACCTGATAGTTCTGGAATTTTGCTACACCATTTCATGGAATTTTCAATTTGGGATCTTTTTTAGGAGGTGACTAGTGCATTATCTCGATTTCTGGTTCTAGGATCTCAGGACAGCTTTCCTTGATGAACTCTTGGAAGATGTTGTCCAGGCTCATTTTTTCCACCATTATTTTCTGATAGACCAATAATTCTCAGATTATCTCTCATGTATCTGTTTTCCAGGTCAGTTATTTTTCCATTAAGATATTTTACCTCTTCTTCTAATTTTTCATTCTTGATGTTTTGTTTGACTGATTCTTGGTCCATTATAAATTCACTAGCTTCGATTTGATTGATTCTAATTTTTAAGAAATTATTTTCCTCAGTTTTTGAAGCCCCTTTTCCATGTCTTCAGATTTAATTTTTAGTCCACACATTTTTCTTTTTAAGGAGTTGCTTTCTTCATTGAAATGTTTTTTTTTTCTATTTTGTGATTTTGATTTTTAAAAAATAAGTCATTTTATATTATAGCTCTCTAATTTGGTTTTCCATGTCCTTCTTGAGGTGTTCTAAGAACACTTTCTGGGCTTGAGACCAGTTCATATTCCCTGTGGAGGCTTCAGCTGCGAGTGTGGGGTCAATGCTGTCTCCTTCTGAATTTGGTTCCTCCCACTTGCAATCGTAGGATTCTAGAGTCTTTGTCTTTGTAATCTGCTTTTATACCCATATTGAGGTAGGGCCTAAGCTACGCCCTTCTTCTAGGACTCCCAAGCCTTTACTATTTAAAATTTTTCTCTGGGGCAATAATTTCTGTGTTTTCAGCATCATGGGGATGGGGGGATTGGAGCAGCCAGGGTTCACTCTGCCATCCTGGTCCCTGGAAGTTCAGGTAGGTGCTTCTGAAACTTCCAGGCAGTGGGTTGAGAGTCCCAAGAGCAGCTGCTGCCACTGCTGCAGACCCTGCATTTGTCTCTTACACAGTTCGGACAGACGCCAGCCCTGAGGTGATGTGCCTGTGAATGGCCCTTGCCATTGGAGGATCAACTTGCCACCTCATTTTCCAGGCATCATCTGGGCCTCCATGCTTCTCCATGATGTCTCTTCTCTGATTCCTTAAAAAGGAATTACTCGAAATATTTAAAGCTATTGGCTGGTGAACTTGATGTCAATTCATGATTTTGAAAAAATATACGCATACATATTATATATTATTAAAGGGATGATTTCTAAGCATTTTATTAAAATAATAATAAGAAAAAATCACCAAGAGACAATATTAATTTACCATAAAACTCTCTTTGTCAAGATAATTTGTTGGGGTCCCCCCAGCATTAAAATGAGGGTACTGGAAAAATGATCCCTGAGTTCTTTTACAGTTTCAGTTCTATGATCCTGAGATTCTTTTACTGATAAATTAATGGTGGTAGTATATCTTACTTTCAGCATAACATTGTACAGGCTGTCTGTCACAAAATACCTATAGACAAGAAATAGAAATGCACCATGTTGGTACAATCAAATAGATTGAGAATTTGTTAAATAATCAGTTCTAAAGAGTGTTCATTAATAGATTTATGTAAAACTGGAGGGAAGTTTTGGTGAAGGGACCCAGAATTTTGTGGGATGAGTTGTATCACTTCTGGTCCCAAGGGAAAACAACCGTGAGGTACATTATTGATTGTAATACCATGGTATCAGGGACTCTTACCAGAAAAAGACCAGAGCACAGATAAGGAAAGCAGTTAGCTCACCTCTCCCTAGATCACACCACCTTGGAAGCACTGAAGACTTCCAAAAATTCCAGAACTAGCTCTGTAAATAGCAGTGTGAAAAGCCTGAAATTTGGGACAGGGACCCTCCTCCATCATTCTAGGAACAGAACCCAACTTTAACATCGGGTTCAAAATGGAGAAAGAAGCCAGAAAAATAAGCAAACACAAACAACAACAAAACAACCTGGCCATAAAAAAGCTACTATCATGACAGGAAATATCATGACAAAAACTCAGAAGAAGACAAGGAAATAATATATACGTATATGAAGACAAGGAAATAATATATATATATAAGCAAAATCTCAAAAAAATGAATTGGACCCAAGTGCAAAGAGAGTTCCAGGAAGAACTAAAATTGATTTTCAAAATTAAAATAGATTGTAGATGAAAAAAGTGGTAAAGGATTGTGAATGAAGGAAGAAAATTATGAAAACACAACAGTTTTGGGGGGAAAGGTGCAAATATGTACTGAAGAAATAACAATTAAAAAAAAGAATTGACCAAATGAAAAAAGAGATACAAAAGCTCACTGAAAAAAACAATTCCTTAAAAATTAGAATTGTGCAAATGGAAGCTAATGCTTCAATGAGACATCAAGAAACAATAAAGTCAAAAGACAAAAAAATAGACATGAGAAATATCTTATTGAAAAACATCTGCTTTGGAAAATAGATGAACAATAGATAATTTAAATGACTGAACTACCTGAAAGGAATGATTAAAAAATAACCCAGATATTATATTTCCAGAAAATTTCAAGGAAAATTGCCCAAATATCATACAACCAGAAGATAAAATAGAAATTGAAAAAAATGTACATATCATCATCTGAAAGAGAAGGAAAAGGGGGTGGGGTATGATAAAGAGAAGGAAGATATAGGAAGGCAGAGGTCAGAAGCAATACAGACTTTAGAGGAAGAAGAGGATAAAGAGAGAGAGAGAAGGATAAACAGAAGAAAATAGGAGAGAAACTCACAGTTAGTAGTCATAACTATGGATATGAATGGGATGAATTCACCATGAAACAGAATCACATAGGAGAATGAATTAGAAACCATAATCCATGAATCTGTCATTTACAAAAGACACTTGAAACAGTGACACACAAAGAGCAAAAATAAATGCCTGGCACAGAATTCATTATGCTTCAACTGAAGTTAAAAAAAAAAAAAGGCAAGAGTAGCAATCATGATCTCAGATAAAGCAAAAACAAAAAGAGACCTAGTTAAAAAATAATCAGGCAAACTATATTTTTCTGGGGAAAAAAAGATACTAGAAACAATAAGGAAGGAAGGAATGAAAGAAGGGAAGAAAGAAAATAACCAGGCAGGTAGATAAATATATAAATGTGCGTATATAAATAAAGAACAAACTTATGTTTAGTTCAATTTATTAACCTCCCCCCCAATAATTTCCTTATGTCTAGGCAATCAACAATAAATCAAGCCTTGCTTTGAAGGCCATATGGATTTTTTAAGTCTACATTCTTACATTTAAAATTTAAGAATTTGTTTTTTTAGCCGATTCCACTTGGCTCCCATGTACCCCTGACTGGTAGGTCAAATGCATATAAGGAAGTAGTGAGAAATGATCACAGAAAGACAGGTTATGGGGGCTGCTCTAGGTGGTGCAGTGAATAGAACACCAATCCTGGAGTCAGGAGGACCTGAGTTCAAATCTCACCTCAGACACTTAACACTTACTAGCAATGTGACCTTGGGGATGTCAATTATCCCCAATTGCCCTGCCTTCCCCTCACCAAAAAGTGGAAAAAAAAAACAGGTTGTGGTCACATTTGTGGAAAAGAGTGAATTTTACCTAACATTTACATGGCATTTTATGATTTGCAAAGCATTTTACAAATATTATTTCCTTATATCCTTAAAATATCCTTTTGAACTTTTGATGCTATTTTTATCCCCATTTTACAGCTAAGGAAAGTGAGGAGGAGAGATATTAAATGATTCCCCCAGGGCCATTTAGATAATTAATATTTGAGACAGTATTCAAATTATGTCATCCTGATTCCAAGTCCAGGGCTCTATCCTCTATCCCAGAGCTGCCAAACATGTTCCACCCTTCAGTGTGGCCTGAACCAGATTCAATTGTAATTGGGAAACATTTAATAAAACAAATAAAAATTCAGTACAATAAACACTGTTAAAATGTGATTTTCTATGTCAACATAATAACAATTTAGTGGACCTATTTCTGTTTGACTTTAACACCTTCAAGATCAAGGCCATCTAGTTAGATTGATAAGAAAAGTAAGGGAATATTAGAGGTTGAGGGTGCAGGGCTGACATGATCATAACAATGATCATTTGCTTTTAAGGATTCTCTTAATCATCCCGAGTCAGTGTAATATCAAATGTATCAGTGTTTTAAATGAGAATACATATAAATAGTAGTGAACATGGCTTCTAACAACAATTCAGATACTAGAACCATTCAAGGAAAAAAAAAACAGTCTATCATTAGAAAGGTGAATATATGAAAAACTGACCTTTAAAAACCTGAATTCCAGCTGAAAGATAAGGGTCATGAATAGATGTGTAATCATTTGACTTTGACAGTGTGCCCTGAAAATTGTTCATTTTTGCAATAATTAAAGTAGCCAGATGAAGATGATAATAGAGAAGTGCCCTTTACCTAGCTGTGATCTATTTAATAACAGAGACTGCCTTTGGCCTATACCTTTTATTATAAAGCTGGAATGTTGCCCAAAGAATGTTAAGGGTAATGTGAGTTTTGTGCTAGATATTATGCAAAGCATTGTTCTAAAAACTTAACCTTTAGGTAAAATTATATGAAAATGGTTTCAAGTCACTGAAGCAAATTAGCTCTATTATATAAATATTACATAAATGCAGCTTCTTTTCCAGAGGATTGCTACTTACTCAGAGTCTTAATCCTTTAAGTTGGTTCTATTCAATAATAACACCCAAAAGATAATGTGGGAACTTATTAAGGGGTCTATTCATATTTGACATAAAATTAACACTCAGATATTAAGCATAGGGGAATGTCTATATTTAACTTCAACCATACCACAATAGATGTTCCAAAATTTAACTTCTGATAAGCTTTATTCTCCTTGTTCTTCTGGGGCTACACACTTCTCCCAAAGCCACCTAGGTTCTCCAACTGGAAAATATACAACATATATAAGCATGTGAATGTATTCATGTATGTTTGTATGTATATTTTAAACCATTTATTTTTATTTTTTTAAAGCAATCAGAGTTAAGTAACTTGCTCAAAGTTACACGGCCAGGTATTTCTGGGTGGGCGCTAAGTGCCTGAGCCCGGGATTAGATCTCCAGGTCATCCCGACACTGGAGCCAGAGCTCTTACTCGCTGTGATACCTGGCTGCCCCCAACCACTTATTTTTAGAAGGCATTATACACTGCCTTATGTGAGTTATTCATTTACATATCTTATTTTCCTTTCCTAGATTGTAAGATGTTTCAGGACAAGGACTTTGTTTTATTGACATTTGAATACCTCCCCCATTGTGGTGTGGTGCATTTGGTAACTAATGTAGTGGTTTTTTTTTTTTTTTACTGAAACATATGTGCATATAAATATAGACTTATATGTACATATGTATGTTTATACATACATTTGGGGTATATATAGGGTGTTCAGGGAGGACTTACACCTTTGGTGTGAGGACTAGCTAAGCCATTATTAGGGCTACTCATCCACTTTTGTTGTCTACCTTTACCCAACTCTCACTAGCTCCAAGAAACTGTAGCAGGCACAGTGTCCAGAACCTCAGTAAAACTATCTCAGTAGATGGGCTAAACCAGATTGGATGTAATAGGCCTCAAAGCTCTAGGTGATGGCATGTTTACCCCAAACATGTGAAGACTTCCAGCAGAAAGAGCAGATGAAAACAATTTGTCCCATTGGCTGAGAAAGTGACTGGTGGAGTATATAGAGCTATTAAAGATGCCAAGGTCATCCAATGCATTCCAGGCCATTACCGGTCATCCTGACTTTTATTTTACCATTGGACTTCAATGATTTTGGAAAAGAGAAAAGATGAAGACTTCTGCCCCATAAATCCATTTCACATGCAAGTCAAGATTCTGTGATGTCATCAATCCTCTTTGAAATGAAAGACAAGTAACATACATATATTTATTTCCACATATATTATAAATATATATTCAAGAATATGTCAAGTGAGTAGAATAAGAAGCTGTCATTTAATTTGAATAGAAGTACAGTAGACAGGTCAGCATGCCCCAAAATATTTCCCCTAAACCCCTATCATGGTCCTGAAATTCCAAGATTAAAGATATCCTTCTTTGACTCTTTAAAATACTTTGATCCATATTAATGTACAGAGATCAAATAAAATCTCCAGTAGGACTTTTAAAGACCTTTATAACCTGGTCACTTCCTACCTTTACAATCCAGTTATACTTTCTTCTCTTCAAGAAATCTGTAATGTTAGGGGTGGCTAGGTGGCTCAGTGAATAGAGCACCAACCCTGGAATCAGGAGGACCTGGGTTTGGATCCGACCTCAAACACTTAGTATACACCCACACACACCCACACACACCCACACACACACACACACTAGCTGTGTGACCTTGGGCAAGTCACTTAACCCCAATTGCCCTCCAAAAAAAGCAAAAAAACCCCAACAAATCTGTGATACAGTGATACACTGGTCTCCTTGCTATTTCTTATACATGACTCTGACTCTGAGCTTTTTCACTAAGTGGCCCCATGTGCCTAGAATTTTTTCCTTCTAAATCTCTGCTTATTAGCTTTCCTCAAGTGTTCAGTTCCAGCTGCAAGAAGCCTTTCCTAATTCTTCTTAATCTCAATGCCTTTCTTCTGAGACTATCCCTAATTATTGTTATTATTATTATTTTTAAAGCAATTGGGGTTAACTAACTTGCTCAAGGTTACACGGCCACATGGCCAGTTATTTCTGGGTGTGGTGCTAAGTATCTGAGCCCAGATTCGATCCCCCAGGTCATTCCGACACTGGGGCCAGTGCTCTTACTCACTGTGCTACCTGGCTGCCCCCCCTAATAATTTTTTTAAAGCAATTGCAGTTAAGTAACTTGCTCAAGGTTACACGACCAGTTATTTTTGTGTGGGTGCCGAGTAACTGAGGCCGGAACCTATCCCAGGGCTCCCAACTCTGGGGCCAGCGATCTTACTCACTGTGCCACCTGGACGCCCCCCCTAACTCTTCTTGTACAGTATGTATCCTGTATGTACATAGCTGTTTGCATATTGTCTCCATTATTAGACTGTGAAATCCTTGAGAACAGAGACTGATCTTTTTGGCTTTCTTTGCATCATCACCACTACTTAAAATAGTAATCAGGATACAGTGGGGACTTAATAAATGGTAGTTAGTTGACAGAGCATAGGAGGTGTAAGACCTTCATCTAGTCATCGATTAATAAGTCAGTTGGAATTAGTTTGCAAATTATAGAATCATAGATCTAGCGCTATAGGAACTTAGCAGCCATCTAGCCCAATCCCTTTATTTTACAGAGAAGGAAACAGAGACCCAAAGAATATAAGTGATTTGCCCAGCATCACACAGAGAATAAGCATTAGAGGAGGAATTTGAACACAGACCCTATAACTTCAGAGGTAGTATTCTTTCCACTGTGTCATACTGATTACTAATCAACTGAGAGTGTGGTAAATGTAGAAAAGGATGATATCTAGAAGGGAGAGAAAGGAGCTGAAGGAGAAAGTGGTAAGTCACACAAAAAAATTTATCACTCCATAATTTTGTTCAGGATTAGCACTGAACACAATATTGAAAATGGGCAGAATTTTGTGCATTTCCTATTGTTAGAGGTCTTCAGACAGAAGATAAATGACTACTGTTCAATCAATCAATAAATAAACATTTATCAAATCCCTACTATGTGTCAGGCATTGTACTGAGCATTGGGATATTACAGACCAGGTTACTGTTCAGTCTACCATTGGACTTCAATGACTCTTTTCAGTTTTCAGTTCAGTCTAGGTTGGATTAGATGGCCATCAAGGTTCCTTCCAGATCTGAGAATCTGTAAAAAGAAGAAATGAAAGAGAATATGCTTTCACTGACTCACTTGGTGCCTTTCCTTGAAAATGGAAGGAGACTATACCTGATGACAGTTGCAACCATATTAGCAAGAGCATCAGCAATATTACATGTAACAGAGCATGTCTGTTACAAAACTGTCCTTCCTGATTCATTCAACCACTTGTGTAAGACTCAGTATTTAGAGTGCCTGATGTTTGATATTCTTATACAATCCCTTTATTAACCACTGATCAAAAAGAATTGATGACTATATATACCATTAAAAATGAGGTGAGTTTAATCCCTAGCTTTTTCTTCAATACACTAAGAGGCATCATAGGGCCTCTGGGACTTCCTATTGGGATTGTTGAGAAAGAATGACCTGATATTGTCATTAATCTGGATGCCATGTAGCCATGAGCACAAGCAGCTAAAGAATATGTCCTACGCAGATAATTTTGCTCCTGGATTTTAGGTTACCCTTTCTGTGTTTGTCCCTTACTGATCATAGGTGAAGGAGCATGATTCTCAAAATGGACATGCCCAGGTTTTGAGGCCACTTCGTACATTCAAAAGTTTCAGAAATCCTGGAGTCTTTAACCACTACAAGGCTTCTTGGAGAACATAATCATCAGCAAGAGGGTGAACCTAATCCCCAGGCTGGCCAAGGTCAAATAAAAGAACTCCACACCCTCAGACCCAACTTCCTTTATGTTCTGAAGATATTTAAGTATCTACCTCTTGGGAGAGTTTATAACAGTAATTAGAAATTGTTACTGAATTCTGTTTTGTCTTTCTGATAAGACACATTTATGAGTGTTTTATATTTTATGCTTCCTTTGTATGAAGGAAATATATACCTATCACATTGAAAATTTACTTTGTACATTGATTTTTTTTAACTCTCCAATTTGAGAGAGCCAGTCAGATACTAAAACTTAATGTATAAGTAAATCTTCGTTGACAATTCTTAGCTAGCAATTTTAAGGGTCAAGGAATGTGAGAAAAAGTCTGACACTTTTCTAGAGACATTTTCAGTGCTTCTTTGAGTATTGAAATGGTTCCCGACCAAATGTGTGGGTACAGAGTAGAGAAGTCATTAATGGAGAAGGGAAAGGTTCAAGAACTCCACACCCTCAGACCCAACAAGTTTTCAATATTAGATAATTAAATAACTATATGGAAGGCATTCTGGTATAATTCATGGACTATCTTATTTGTCAGAGGTGTAGAGGCTATCTCTGCCCCACCTGCCCATGAGAGTAGAACTATTCACAAGATTTCTAATGTCAGATCTGTCACAGACGAGATGTGTGACTTTGGCTAATTCAGTTAAATTCTTTGGGATTCTATTTCCTTCCCTATAAAAATGAGGAGTTTAGATTTGTCAATTTTATAAGGCCTCCCCTGCCAACTCTTACAATATAGGAACCTATTATTTTAGGTACCAATGTAACCTATGGAACTACAACTTTCAATGGGAGGTTTTTTTTTAACCTTACCTTCCATTCCTAGAGCCAGTGGTTGATAAGAACAACTGGCTGTTAAAAATAGGCTTAATTCAAATTATTTAGTGAAAGTTTAATGTGGGGAGTGATGGAATAAGTTAATTCAACAGTAAACAGAAAGAGGTTTACATAGTGAGAGCATAGAAAGCATATTCAGCAAAGATATTCTAGCACAGATATGTCCAATACAGGGCCTACAGACCATATGTGACCTGCTATACTCTTACCAAATGAATATGCATATAGAAAGCATTTAATAAAATAAGTAAAATTATAATAAAACATAAATAATGTTAAGATAAAGTTTTCTAAATCAATACTCTGCCTATAGATATCCTTAAGGAAAATTTAGTGGCTATCATTCTTCCTCGAGTTTGTCTAGTACTTAGTGTAGGTAATTGTGGTCCCCTTCATTTCCTTATGGAAACTTGTCATTAGTAAGGTGGGGTGTGGCCACTGGCATGATATTGGAACTTCAGAAAAGTTTGAAAACTACAATTCCACATGAGCTGGCTTTTTTATGTCCTTAGATGATTGGGAAACCATGTAAAAGGCTATCAGGAAACTACAAGGAGGAAGGAATAGCAAAGTCCCCAGAAGAGCTTTGTTGTCCTTTAGGTTAAGAACTAGTCTGATACTATGGGTGAGGGATGGGATGGGAAGTAAAGCCATGTAGACTTTGTCTTGTCATAATATTTTTTCTCCTAACTTCAGATAATGGTAATGGAGCCACTATTCATAACTGTCCAAAGACTTGTTTGACTATAGCTCACATTTTAAAGAAATCAAATGTCTCAGTGAAGCATATTTATACAGTTTACTACTAATAATATCTTTCATTTATATAATACTTTAAAATAATAGAAAATACTTTATGTATGATGGAAAAAGAAAGAAAAATATGAATGCTGTGTAATTATAATAACCAAACTGAGTGGTACAAACATATTGACAAATATACCTCGGTATGTGTTGTGATGAACATCTGTAATTTCAGCTACTGAGGAGGGCTAAAGCTGATGGATCTTGAGCTCAGGAGTTCTGAGTTGCATTTGGTGAAACCAATTAGGTGTGCACATTAAGTTTGATATTAATAGGGTATGCTCACAGAGGATAGGGGATGGAGTGTCAAGGGAAGAGAGGGAGCACCAGCTTGCCCAAGGATGAGAGAACTGGTCTAGGTTGGAAATGGAGAAGAAAGAAGGTCATAGCTTTAGATTGGAACTGGGAATACGAATAGCTTTTGAATTTCCCACCTGGGTGAGATGTGAATCAGTATTCTTGTAGTCTTGCAAGGAAAGGAAGGGGAGGACAGGGAAGGGAAAATAAAAGAATAAAATAGAAAATGTATCTCTTTCTTATCTTTGAAGAGGTGTGGGCTAAGAATATTGAATATTTAATAATAGCATCAGGCACAATTAATGTGTTGGTTGGTCCCGATGAACTGCTTTTCTTTGTTACGCTGACTCACTGAGCAGATGAATGGCATGGGAAATATTTTGAAACTGAATGATATAGAAACAAGAAAAAGGTCAAAAAGGCTGGAATAAAAAAAAGAAACATAAAGAAGAGTTTTAAAACAGTAATTTCTATCTTTTTGAGGATTATTATTTTGAGGATTTTATATACTAAAAATATAATATATACTATTACAAAGGAAATCAATCAAATTGAAATATGAATATCTTAATTTTTAGACAGGTTCACAGGTCCTAGGTTAGGAATCCCTGATTCAAAAAAAGAGCTTAAAACATGTTATCTTATTTGAACTTCACAACAATCCTATAAGACTATGAGGATACCATGATTATCATTTTATAGGTATGACACCTAGGCTCAGAGAGGTGAGAATTTTTACCCATGGTCATTTACTTAGAGAAGTCCAGGTCTTTTGATTCATTGTTCCATATTACTCTCTCCTTATCTTAAGCTGTGAGTAAAGCTTATCACCTAAAGTATTTGAGGATTCTCTTTACAAAGATAACAAAAATAAGAATAAGAATTTATATGGTACTTTAAGGTTTGTAAAGTGTATTACTAATATTATTTCATTTTATTTTTAAACAATCCTGTGATTTAGGGGTTATTATTATCCCCACTGTAGCTTTGAAGAAACCAGGCAGAAGTTAAATGATTTACCTAGAGGCACACCTTTGAGTGACTCAGATCAATCCTGACTCCAGTTCCAGGGCTCTATCTACAATGCCACTAGCTGCCTCCAGAAAAGATCTCTGTTGAAGATAACACTTCTCCCTCCACATTCTCTTTTCCCTTCTCCTCTCCCATTAATGTGATTCTGATGTTTAACCCAATTGCAGGCAATAAAATTTTCCTTTCATTTCCAGTGGATCCCTAGCAATAGCACCAATACATGTGCAACCTCAGTGTTACTACTGCACATTATAGACATGACAAGACTATTCTCTAATCCATCATCCAGGTCTCTAGCCTTCCATCCATAAATCAAATTGAAACATGAAACAACACTGAACCAGAAAAGTTGTCTGTTCTTTGCTTCTCCCTTGAAGTTGATTCAGTACTGATTCTTTGGTGAGTTCAACCTTCCAGTAAGCTTCTAAACACCTCAGCAAATAATTGTACAACCTTACCTGAGGCTTAACATGGGGGTTGAGGCTAAGGCACCACCAATATGATTATGGTTCCAAGGCTGTGATTTTATTCCATTTTTTTTCTTGAACAGAGAAAAATAATTTTGACCAGTCTCTAGAACAGATTCCTATCCTCTCTTGGTCTTCTTTTTCTCTCCTATTACCTTCTGTTTCCCCAGTTCCTACTCTTTCTTAGTTTTACTCCTCTTCAAAAATCTCTTTACCAAGATACTGACCTTGAATTATTTTCCCACTTTGGTTTCTAAGATGCTTGAGTCCTTAGGTTCTGTAAACTGACACAATTAGGAACATTGAATTTCATATCAGAAAATCATTGATTTAGATCCAGAAAGGATTGTTGACACAAACAAATATAACCTCCCCATTTTACAATGAGTAACCAGGGCCCAGAAAAGTTAAGTGACTTGCTCATTTTCAATTAGTAAACACTTACAATGGGACTTGAATCCAGGTCTTCTTTTCTCTTGCATTGGATATTGGTTCTGTTGCTGAGGTTTCACTGGAAATAGGAGAAGAAACATCCTGTAATTTAATTGGATGACACAGTTAGGTTTATGGGAGGGGTAATGAAGAGGGAAGAGGATAGGATAAGGAGAACCATGGATCTTTGATGGAGATCATTATTGGAAGTAGCTTGGGTCTTTCCTGTATTGTTGGGGGTTTTTTAGACCCAAAGTCTAGTGTATTGTCCCATATGCCATACTGTCTCTTAGTCAGGAAATCTAAGTTTAAATCCTGGCTCTGACACTCATTAGCTCTGTGCCCCTAGGAAAGTCTCTTGAGATTTTGCTCCTTATTTGCAAAAAGGGGAAAATTATACTCTCACTACCTCTCTCACAGGTTTTTTTTTAATGATAAAAAAGCTTCAGAAAACTTAAAGAGCTATTAAAATATTGAATGGTATACTGCAAGAACTAATGGATAGAACACTAGAGAGTAGAAATTAGAAGACATAGATGTGAATCCTGTCTCAAGTACCTGGGAACTGTGAGATTTTGGCCAAGAATCTTATGGATTCCCAACTTTGGACAAGTCATTGAACTTCTCTATGTTTCAACCTGCAAAATGAGGTGGTTGAACTCGATAGTCTCTATCTTTCCATAGTCTCTTTCATCCAACTCAATATCTATGACTCTGTGTAAAATAGGTATAAAAAGAAAACTTGTCTCATAAAGTCACTATGAGGATTAAATTTCTAGATAAATATACTTTATTATTAATTTTATTGATTATTATTACCACTGTCACCTGTACTTCCTATCCCAGAGTTATGAAGAAAACTGGGGGTGTGGTTGGTGGTAGTAAAAATCAAGCATATAAAACTCAATTTATCATTATTCTCCTTGTCTGCTTGGCTAATTCTTCCTTTTGGTCATGCCCATCCAAATACTAACCATTCATCAAAGCCCAGCTCAAGTCCCTAAAACTCCATGAAATCTTCTTAGACCTATACAAGCTTACTATGATCTCTATCTTAGTTGAATTCCTATAATATTTTAGTCAGTCTCTTATAGATCAATGTGTAACTATTCTCTCATTGTTGTGAACTAACTTTCACTTCCTAAGTATGAGCCTTCCTTTTCCTGCTGCACACAACCCCTGAAGAAAGACCACAGAAGATCAGGCCCTCTATTTCCCCAAAGGCTACTTCTTTCTAGACTTGGAGAATTCCATATCCTGCCATATACTCTTTAATCTAATAATAATAATAATAAAAACAATAATAATATTAATCTAATAACACTGACTTCCTTGCTGTTCCATAAAAAATACATTCCATGTCTTGGCTCCAAACTTTTTCCATTGATGTGCTCCATGTCTGAAAAGCCCATGTTCCTTGCCTTTACCTACTGGCTTTCCTGCTGAAGTCCCAATTAAAATCTCACTTTATCGGAATGAGGGCAGGTATTGGGATGTCAGGTGGCTAGGTGGTGAAGTGAATAGAGCACCGGCCCTGGAGAGGGCCTGAGTTCAAATCCTGCCTCAGACACTTAACAGAAAAAAATAAACTAGCCACATGACCTTGGGTAAGTCACAACCTCAATTGCCCCACTTTCCCCCTCCAAAAAGGCAAAAAGAAAATCTCACTTTATCTGGGAGGCTTTTCTCAACCCTTCCTAATTCTAGCATTCCTTAACTTTTGATTCTTTCCTAATTTTCTTGTATATAGTTTGAATAAGTTTGCTTACTGTCTCCACAATTTTATGGGGGAGAGCTGCTTGCAGTTAAGGATTGCTTTTGTTCTTTTTTTTTTTAATCCTCAGGATGTAGTGTAGCATCTGGTGTATAGTTACTTAATAAAAGTTTATTGAGTATTGACAAAATGTACTGTAAAATACTTTTTAGAAAGATACTATTTGTTAGTCACCATTTGTATTTCTTTTTTTTTATTTTTTAGTTTACATGATTCACATCCACAAGATTTTGAGTTACAAATTTTCTCCCCATTTTCCCCCTACCCACCACCCCAAAACAGTAATCCCAGTCAATATCCCCTTCCTCAATCTGCTCTCTCCTCTATCTTCCTCCATCCCCCCTTCAACTTTCCAATAGGGCGTGGTGGATCTCTATGTCTCAGTGCCTGTATATCTTATATCCCTGTTACATGTAAATAATGATGATGATGATGATGATGATGATGATGATGATGATAATAATGACATATATTTTCTAAACATTTGATTTTAAACCTTAGAATTCCAAATTCTTTCCCTACCTCCCTTTTCACCCACCCTTACTGGGAAGATAAGCAATTCAATATAGGTTGTACATGTGTAGCTATGCAAAATATTTCCATAGTGGATATATTGTGAAAGACTTACTATATCTCCTTCCATCCTATTCCACCACCCCACTTGTTCTGTTCTCTACTTTGATCCTGTCCCTTTTCAGAAGTGGGTAATTCTAACTTCCCTCCCCCACCCCAGCCTGCCTTCCCTTCCATCATTCCCCCTCTCATCCCCTTCCCCCCTACTTTTCTGTATGGTGAGATACCCTATTTAGTGTGTATAGCATTCCCTCCCTAAGCCAAATTCAAGTAGAATAAGATTGACTCATCCGCTTTTGCCTTCCTATTCTTCCCCTCCATTGTAACACTTTTTCCTTGCCTCTTCTATATGAGATATTTTACACCATTCTATATCTCCCCATCTCCTCTTGTTATCTTCCTCTCTCACCTCTAAATTTGACCTTTTTAGTATCATCCCTTCTATTCAAGTGCTCCTGTACCCTCTGTCTATATATAACTGTACATATATACACATACTCAAATATGTATTCATATGCCCATATACTCTCCTATATAGACATATATGTATTACATATATGTGGGGGATATATACACATGTGTATACATATATATGTGTGTGTGTATATATACACATATACAATTTTATTCCCTGACTATTATCATACTGAGAAAAGTTTCATAAGTTACAATTATTGTTTTTCCACATAGGAATATAAATAGTTCAACATTGATAAGTTCCTTATGATTTCTTTTCCCTGTTTACTTTCTCATGCTTCTCTTGCTTCTTGTATTTAAATGGCAAATTTTCTATTCAACTCTGTTTTTTTCATCAAGAATGCTTGAAAGTCCTCTATTCCATTGGATGATCACATTTTCCCCTGAAACATGATACTCAGTTTTGCTGGATAGCTGATCCTTGGTTTTAATCTGAGCTCCTATGACCTCCAGAATATTATATGCCTAGCCATATGATCTCTCAGTGTAGAAGCTGCCAGATCCTGTGTTATCCTGATTGTGTTTCCATAGTGTTCAAATTGTTTCTTCCTGGCTGCTTGTAAAATTTTCTCCTTGATATGGGAACTATGGAACCTGGCTATAATACTCCTAGGAGTTTTCTTTTCAGGATCTTTTTTAGGAGGTAATTGGTAGATTCTTTCAACCTCTATTTTGCCCTCTGTTTCTAAAACATCAGGGCAGTTTTCCTTGAGAATTTCTTGGAATATGATTTCTAGGTCTTTTTTTTTTTATCATGGCTTTCAGGTTGTCCAATAATTTTACAATGATCTCTCCTGGATGTATTTTCCAGGTCAGTGGCTTTTTCAATGAGATATTTCACATTGCCTTCTAGTTTTTCATTTGTTCATTTGTTTCATACTGTTTGATAGTATCTTGATTTCTCATAAAATCACTAGCTTCCATTTGCTCCAACCTATTTCAGAAGGTATGATTCTCTCAGTGAGTTTTTGAGAATCTTTTTCATGTGGCAAATTTGGCTTTTTTTTTCTAGAAAAATCTGTAACATTTTTATTTTGGTCTTTATTAATTTTTTCATTTACTTTGAGTTTACAAGATTCAGTTTCACAGTTCTTTGAGTTTCAAATTTTCTTCCCCTCTCTCCCCTCCTCCCCCCGCCCCATAACAGCATCTGGTATAGCTAGTGTACCTTCCTTAGCATTTCTTTTCATTAATTCCCTTGATATACTGGACCTTTTGTTCTTCCAAATGACTTTTGTTATGATTTTTTCTAGCTCTATAAAGTAATTTTTTGGTAAATTGATTGGTATGGCACTACATAAATTAAATTTAGGTAAAATTGTCATTTTTATTATATTAGCTCGACCCAGCCATGAGCAATTGATGTTTTTCCAATTAGTTAAATCTGAATTTTTTTGTGTGAAAAGTGTTTTATAGTTGTGTTCATATAGGTCCTGGGTTTGTTTTGGCAGTAGATTCCCAAACATTTTATAATGTCTACAGAAATTAAATGGGATTTCATTTTCTATCTCTTGCTGTTGGATTTCATTAGAAATATACAGGAATGCTGAGGATTTATGTGGGTTTATTTTATATCCTGCACCTTTGCCAAATTTATTTATTGTCTCAAGTTCTTTTTTACTTGATTCTCTAGAGCTTAGCTCCCTGAGTGCTGTGCTGGCTGTTTCCTGCAGGCCTGCCAGGCTGTTCTCAGCGGGAGGTTAGCTTCTCTGTGTCATTTTGTAGCTTATGTAGCTCCAAAGTTTGTTCAGAGTCACATTTTACATGAATTGGAGGAGGTTTAACAGGGACTCCGAGGAAGTCCTGTTTCAACTCCACCACCTTTCTCTCACCATTTGTATTTCTTGCAATATTAATACAGCACTGAGCACATGAGTATGAAAAATGTATTTGTTTTTCTTTTTTTGTCTCCGCAAGGTATAGGAATTTCCTCCACCAATGCAAATTGTAGCAAATGACAACCATTCAATCAAGTCAAGTCAACAAAGGTTATTAAATATCTCCTTTATGTCAGGCACTGTCTTATCTTCTGTACATAAGGAAAGATTTAAAATATATATATATATATGTACATATATATATTTTAAGAAGTTCACAGTGTAATGCAAACATGCAAAATGTACAAATTATATAAACACACACACACACACATATATATATATATATACATACAGGGTAAATTGCCAATAATCTCAGAGAATAAGTACTAACGTTAAAAGGAAATAGAAAAATCTTCCTCTCAATGGGAGGAGGTGAAGAAGGAAGAAGGGAGAGAATCTGGAATTAGAAGTTTAAAAACATATATTAAAATTTTCTTTAACATGCAATTGGGAAATAAGATATATAGGCAATAAGGTACAGAAATCTATCTTGCCCTACAAGAAAGTAAGGGAAAGGGGAGTAAGAAATGGGGACAGGGGATAAAAGGGAGAACAGACTGGGGGAATGGGTAATCAGTATGCATGTCATCTTGGGTTGTGGGGGTAAGGGAAAGATGGGGAGAAAATTTGGAACTCAAAATCTTGTGGAAATGAATGTTGAAAACTAAAAATAAATAAATAAATTGGGGGGGGGGGGAAGAAAAATCTTCCTTTAAAAAGGAGAAAATTTGATACTGACCTAAAGAGAACCAGGAGACAGAGATGAGGAAGGAGGAATTTTTAGGTAAGAGGACAGTTAGTGAAAGTGCCCAGAGTAGAGAGATAGGGTGTTGCATGCAAGGAAAACAGCAAGGAGGACTGTATGACTAGATTATGGAGTATGAAGCAGTGAATAAAGTCTAAGAATCCTGGAAAGATAGGAAGGAAGCAGGGATTTATTATATGCCTACCATACGGCAGCCTCTGTGCTAAGCACTTTACAAATATGATCTCATTTGTTTCTTATAAAAAATCTAAGAGGTAGTTATCATTATTATAATATCCAGTTAACACTTTAAGAAACAGGTAACAGAAGTTAAGTGACTTGCTCAGGGTTACACAGTTAGAAAGAATCTGAAAGAATAAAAATTTAGGTCTTCCCAACAGTAGGTCTAGTGCCCTCTCAGCTAGATACTGGGAAGGGTCTATGCTATAAAAAAAAAACCTTAAAAGACAAAGGGATAATTTTGGATTTGATTGTGGTAGTAGGGGAAAGCTGGAGTTTATTGTGTGGGGCGTGGTGTTCATCATGGTCATTGTTAGAAGAGAGAAAGTGGTAGGTATATTTAGAAGATGTCCTAAAGGTCGAATCAACAGGATTTAGAAATTGATTGAATATGAGAGGTGAGAGAGTGTGAGGAGTTCAAATGTAATACATAAGTCCTACGGAGTTGTCTAAAGCACAGGTCTAAGCTCCTGATGTTATGACTAATAACAGTGTTTGTGTGTGTGTGTGTGTGTGTGTGTGTGTGTGTGTGTGTGTGTGTGT
>NW_027187351.1:7759556-7762397 GCF_028583685.1 Petaurus breviceps papuanus
TGTGTGTGTGTGTGTGTGTGTGTGTGTGTGTGTGTGTGTGTGTGTGTGTATTGTTGGGGGAAGGAGGTCACATAGAACAATAGAAAAGCCTTGTCTCTGGATTTGAGGACTTGGGTCCAAATTTCACCTCGGATACTTGCTACCTATTGTAAACTTTGGGAAAGCATGAGCTTTCTGGGCCTCCAGTTCATCTTTTCTATAATGAAGGCATTGGATCAGATGCCCCATAATGTCCCTTTCAGTTTTGTGGTCTTTGAGCTGATGAATCTACATCTTCTTGATTCCAAGTCTAATACTTTATCTATTACATTTCAGAGAACACATTTTAGTTTTATGATTTCATTGATAAAGTGAATTTCTAGTGAAGAAATCACTTTTGCCAATGAAGATCACTAACTTCTCTGCAATATATAGTGTTACATAATTTCTTAGGGCAACAAAATGTTAAGATAATTGCCCAGGATCACATAGTCAGTAGGTGTCATAGGCAGGACTTGCACCCATAATCTTCCTGATTCTAAAGTAAATGAAAGAAATAATCAATTTATGTTGTATATAAGTCTTAGGGAATGGAAGCACATACAAATTAAGTGACTTGCCCAGGGTCACACTGCAAGCTACTATGAGACAGAGGGAGTCTGTGGTTCCATGGAAAAATCTCTAACTCTGGAATCAGAGGACTTTGTTTCAAATATATCCACTATACCATATTGACTTTCTTAGGAGTTGCTAAATAAATACTTGTAATAGTTAATTCTCTCTTTCCTTCAGAGATGAGAAGCTGGAAAGAGGAACTGTGTCCAAGAAAAGACAAAGCCTTTCTCAATTCCCTTTACACAACCCACACCAAGTCTTTGTCTAGCTCATATTTTTTTGGTTTATTGAAAAGCATGTCACTTACAACAGCCTCAAAAGTCTAACTAAAGGTTATTATTAAGACACCTTCTCTGCCTTGTCCTGTTAGCCAGTACTCAAACAGCTAAATTCAAGCTCTGACGCCTTGTCAAAAATGAAAGTGTTAGACATAGCTGTAAAGCCAATATAAATTAGAGTGGCAAGGCCCAATGACAGGTCAATAACTCACAGAGATGACAATACATGAATCACTGCTTAGGAGGTGAATGGTTGGAACACCAGAGGCACAAACTGGCCCTCCTCCCAGACCGGGATTTCAAAGGCTGGTTGAACACAAGTAAGTTCATTAAGCAACTTGCTGCAGTCTTGAGGGAGTTGTGCTTCAAGGTTCTATTTGAAGGGTGTGACCTGAAAATGGAGGATAATTGTTTCAGTAGGTTTTATGAAACTGAAGAAATTTGATGAATGGACATCAGATTCTTTCTCACCTTCCCCCACTCACATTAAATATGAAGAGAGATAACTGGAAAATCACATCCAGGATTGATGAGGCTCTCATTTGGACTATTGGCTTTTATTATCCCAACAACACCTAGCCTACTCTATAAGCATAATCTTATTAGTATGCATCATAAAATGCTAATGTAATAAAGCAATTGAGGACTTGATCTCAATACCATTATAGAGTGGAAGGTCCTGGTGCATTTAAGGGAAGAAGACAGGTGCTCTGCTTGCTTTCAGGCACCTGTCTCTAATATTCTTTTTGCAGATGTGCATTAAATGAGATTTCCCCAGAGTATAAGAATGAACACCTACAATACATATGTTTAATAATCAATATTCAAGAAAGAGGCTTCTGGTATTATTAATATACAAAAGTAGGACTGAAAAGACTCTTTTGTCAGTTTGCTATAGCACAAATTGGGTTAATGGTCTACTACTCAAATTAAGCCTGATACATCTTAGGAAATCAGGTTAAAGAACTAAAGACCATGCTAAGTAACCATTCATTGACAAAGCTGGAACTGTATATCCTGGAAAAAGAAGCATAGAGGTTCATGTTCTCTTTATTCTAAATATTTGATAGACTGCCTAGTGAACCTTGAACCTCAAGGACAGAAGTAAGAACAATGATAAACTTTGAAAAGCATTGCATGTAAACTCGAGATTTTGAAGAAAAAAAAAGAACTAAAACAATTAGGAGCATCACAAAGTGCAATGGATTCCCTAGAAACCGACAGTATTTTCATTTACCAGAGAACCATAAAATGAGGCTAGCTAAACCTTTAGTGAAGATTCAAGAGAGGTATTCTTATTCAAGTAGGGGATGAACCACATTAGATGACTTCTGAAATCCCTTTCAACACAGTGATTCCATAATTCCATATGGCTTAGAGATAGTTAAGTGACATCGTGGATAGAATACTGGGCCTGGAGTTGGGATGACCTGAATTCAAATTTAGTCTGAATCTCCTACTAACCGTGTGACCCTGGGCAAGCCACTTAACCTCATTTTCCTTAGTTTCCTCAACTGCAAAATTGGGATAATAATAGGATGCTCTCCTCACAGGGCTGTTGTAAGGATAAAAAGCCATAATATTTTTAAAGTACTTAGCACAATGCCTGGCACACATAACAGGAATTAAATAAATTATTATTTCCTTTCTTGCTTTCTGTTGCTCATAGGATGCCTGGAATAAAGTCAGAAAGGAATCTTAGAGACCACTTAATCAAATCCCTCTATTTAACAAAAAAGGAAGTTCAGACTCAAAAGTTTTATCTATTGTCATGCTTCTAGTAAGGGTCAGAGGCAGCATTTGAACCCAGATCTCTTTGAACTCAAGTCCAGTTCTCTCATTGCACAATTCTCTATAGCATTCCACTATTGTGCTGTGTCATCCAATATGATATGTCTCTTGATCACCCGCACTTGTGGCTTTCTCTCTCTCTCTCTCTCTCTCTCTCTCTCTCTCTCTCTCTCTCTCT
>NW_027187351.1:7762407-7883344 GCF_028583685.1 Petaurus breviceps papuanus
TCTCTCTCTCTCTCTCTCTCTCTCTCTCTCTCTCTCTCTCTCTCTCTCTCTCTCTCTCTCTCTCTCTCTCTCTCTCTCTCTCCCTTTCCCAGGTATGAAATTAAGGAATATTTCCCCTACCCCTTGTTGCTAACACCAGAACTAAAAAGAAAAAAAGGAGGAAAGTAAAACATTAGCATTCATTTAAAAATAAAATGAAACAAACAAAAACCCTTACAGGCATTTTGTTTTTGTTTTTGCTTTTTTGGAAAGCATTTTAGTGGGCTCAAGTACAATTTCAATTGTTCTCCAGGTAACTTGTGATTGACTTTCAAAATGGCTCATCTGTGGTAGTTCTTCATGAGTAAAGCCCAAAGGGTGGGGTAAAACCCAGATAATGGAGTAAAGGAGGCACCCAGCTAACCTTTTCCAACATTCACTCCCCTCCAATCAATTTAAAAATAAAGCCTCAAATTAATTTCTGGAGAGACAGAACTAATAAAAAGCTAGGTGATACATTCTTCCAGCATAAGACAACATAGGAAGTTGGAAGAAGAGAACAGTGAAAGAGTAGTGGAGGCTGCCCCGAGTGCATGTAATTGCTATACTGAGGGTGAGTCTAGGTGGTGACTACTGAAGCAACAGTGGCTTTAGGAGTTCTTAAACCAGAGAGGGTAAAGGGACTTGGCAACTGATCAGAAAGAAATTAAAAGGGATCTTTGTGTAAGTACTGAACACAAGATGGGTACTGTTTGGCGAATTCATTGCCTATACCCACTTCTGGGTCAGAGATTTCAGGGATAGAGAGGAACACTTTTGCTCAAAAGAGTTTTCAGACCCTGAAAAACAGTATCACATTTGGTCACAAGTATCTGGGACTCACGAACATTATCACTTGGGACCTCAAGGAGTAGGGGGCCTGAGAAGCAATATCACTTCTGGTCCCAAGGGAACAGGGACCCTGAAGATCAGAACTTATTGTAATTTCAAGGAATAAGGGGTCTTTTGGGGTAAGGACCAGAGAGCAGAGACCACACCTCTAGCCATATTATACTACTTTGGATGTACCCAAAACTTCCACCTTCCAGAGCATACTCTGAAAATAGCACTACAAGAATAAAAGCCTGAAGCCTAGGAAAGTGCCTTCCTAACCACCAGCACCACCACTACCACCAGGCAAGGAACACAGCTATACTTTAATATAAAATATAAAAATCAAGAAATAGGCTAGAAAAAATAAGCAAGTAAGCAAGCAAGAACAAGAACATAATCATAAAAAAATGTATGTATTAAAAATGTATAATGGCATATTTAGATAAAATCTCAAAAGAAGATAGGATGTCAAAACTGGTACAAGCAAAACCTCAAAGGGAAAGAAAATGTGAATTGAATATAAACCCAACAATAATTCTTGAAAGAGTTAAAAAAGATTTTCAAAATCAAAGAGGAGTGATAAAAGAAAAAAAAAGTGGGTCAAGAAATGAGAGGAAAGGAAGAACAATTATCAACTTGGTAAAAGAGGCACAAAAATGCTAAAGAAACTAATGCCTTAAAAAAAAGAATTGGTAAAAAGAAAACAGAGATGTGAAACTTCACTGATGAAAATAACTCCTTTAAAAAGTAGAATTAACTAAGTAGGAAAAAAGATACAAGACTCCCTGGAAAAAAAATTCTTTTGTGTTTCTTTTGCAAACATAAAAGAGAAATCATAAGGGACTCAATAAGTTTAAACTGTTTACATTCTTATATGGGAAGATGATACTTTTAACTTCAAATAATTTTATGAGTATTAGGGCAGCTTGAAGGATTCTATAACAACAGATGGTCTGTGAGTGAGTAGATTATTTTGGAATGAAGGGGGAAGAGAGAGGAAAAATGGAGGAAATCATTGAACATAAAAGAGGTGCTAAAGGAAGAGGTTTTACAATAGAGATGAAAACAGTGGGGGTGGAAATGACTGAGCCTCATTTTCATCTAAATTGATTATGAGAAGGAAAAATTATATATGTCTATATATGTATGTGTACACACACACAATCAAACATATACACACATATAGATATGAACATACATATAAACACATTTTTAAGGGATAGGAGGAATAAGGGAACTAAGAGGTAATAAAAGAGAGGAAAGATAAAGAAAGGCAGTGGTCAGAAGTAAAACAGACTTTAAGGAGAGACAGGATAAAAAGAGATAAATAAAGAGGATCATAGAATGGAGGGAAATGAGCCGTTAGTAATCATAACTATGAATGTGAATGGGATGAATTTACCCACAAAATGAAAGCAGATCATGGAACAGATTAGAATCCAGAATCAAACAAGATGTTGTTTACCAGAAACACATTTGAAATAAAGAGACATTCATGGAGTAAAAAGTAAACATAAGGGGATGGAGCAGTATTTATTATATTTCAATTAAAGTTTTAAAACAAGCAAAGGTAAGGGTGACTAGGTGGTGCAGTGAATAGAACACCACGCCTGGAGTCAGGAGGACCTGAGTTCAAATCTGGCCTCAAACACTTAACGCAAAAACTAGCTGTATGATCTTGGGCAGGTCACTTAATCCCAATTGCCCTCCTAAAAGCAAAAAAAAAAAAGGCAGAGGTAGTGATCAAAAAGGTAGTGATCAGACAAAGCAAAAATAAAAATAGAGCAAATTGAAAAGGATTATTAAAGAAACTATATCTTGTTAAAATGTATTATAGACAATGAAATAATATGAATACTTCAAATATATGCACCAAATGTCACAGAATCCAAATTCTTAAAGAAAAGGGTAAATTCATTATTGGAGGAAATAGCTGGTAAAACTATACTAGTAGGAAATTTCAACTTTCTTTTCTCAGGGCTAGATAAATGTCACCATAAAAATAAATAAGAAAGAAGTCAAAGAGGTGAATAGAATCTTAGAAAGGTTAGATATGATAGATATCTGTAGGAAATTGAATAGAAATAGAAAGGAATGTAAAGTTTTCTTCAGCATATAGGACACTTTCACAAAAACTGAACATGTATTAGGGTATAAAACCTCTCACAACCAAATGCAGAAAACCAGAAGTCTTAAATATCCCTCTTTCAGACCATAATGAAATAAAAATTAAACTCAATAAAGGGCAATGAAAGTATTGATTAAAATTATTTAGAAACTAAATATTCTAATTCCAAGAAAATTTACAAAAATATCTTTAAAGCTTTTAAATATATAATTGGGAATTATTTAATGAAGCAAATAATATATTCATACATGTGTGCATATATGTGCATATTCATATACCCACATGTGTGTGTACACACACATATATATATATACTGAGATACATATATATGCACACACATATATACACATATTTATATATAGATATATACACATATACATCAGGTAAATCCTTTCACTCTCAAAAATTTTCTATCCATATAGGGTTGCTGAAAAAAAAATTCAGAACTTGGATTTTGCCCTCATTCTTAGCATTCAGCATGAGGATTGTATTGTTATTTCTAGTCTCTCAGCATTCCATTCATAATAAACAATTCTATTGTGTCTGCTGCTTCTGACAACATTCAGGATAGTTAGTCAATGCTGCTGATAGACCAACTTCCTCTCTGGAGATTAATTTTCACTGGAATGACAAAAATGCGAGCTTAATTTGTGCATAATCATTGCTTTGAGATAATTGATCATCAAGACAGACCACCTAGCTATTTCATAAAGCATAATGTTAAGCATTCACTTTGCTTAGTGTTTCAGCCTTCCATGTGTTGACACAAATGCCTTAGCCTAGTTCAATTGATTTTACTCAATTAAGGGAATGAATGTGAAGGAAGCATTGATTCATGTACATTTACATGTTAAAAATACAAATGCAATAATTCTATTTTTAAATAAATTATTTATGTAATTTTGACAAAACAAATCCTGTGTCAGCAATGTAACAATTATTAGGTAACTCTTATATGTAAAACAAAGAGAAAAAATAGGCAGAGACTTCAAATTGGAGTCAGGATGACCTAGAAATAAAGTCCTGCCTTTGTTTCATATTGGCTTTGTGACTAGGGGTAAATCATTTAACCTCTGAATCTCCCAAACAAGTCTGGATAAATAAATGTTCAATACCAGTAGGTTTTCTCTTTTGGTGAAAGAAGTTTCCAAGTCAATAATTCCCTGGAGAGATGAAATCACAGATCTGAACCAAAACAAACCAACAAAAATTAAATAGCAATTTTAGGTTGTGAAGCACATTTTATTTACGTATTATCTCAATTGAGTCATCTCTTACTTATGAGCATTTTCACTGGATGTTCCCAATGCCTGGAACTCTTTCTATCCTTATCTTTACTTCCTGGCTTCCCCTGATTTCCTTCAACTCTCACTTAAAGTTTCATGTTCTACTAGAAGCCTTTCCCACTTCTCCTCAATCTCATTTATCTCTCATTTAGGATTATTTCCAAATTATCATTCACATACTTAGTTCATACATTATTGTTTGTTTTCTCCACTATTATACTATGAGCTCCTTGAGAGCAGAGGCTGTTTTATTTTATTTTGTTTGCTTTTTGTTATATCGTCTCACATTTAACAACAGTGCCAAGGACATAGGTTTTTGAAAAATGTTTGTTTACTTATTCTTAAGGTCATTAAGAGGAGAAGGTTAGAATTTACTTTCTTCAGTGTTTCATTATTTCCCTCACTACTTTTCTATAAAGAGAAGAAAAGCAAAAAGATATCAGAGAAAGGAGTGAGAAGAAGAGTTGGTATGAAACAATTAAGCATTTATTAAATGCTACTGTGTGCCACCCACTGTGCTTTTTATCATCCAAACATTGATTCCTCCTGGAGAAAAACATTATTTGTGACTGAGAATGGCCCTGAGACACAAACATCCAGGAATGAAGTGCATTCCATTGATGGAATTTCTGCTTAGATATGATTTGGACACTGAAATTTCAAGATTTAGAGTCTGAATGGGCCTTAGAGATAATTTAGACCTATGAATTAATTCGCACAAAAGTGGAAACTGAGCCCCAGAAAAGTTAAATGATTACCCAAGATCACATAGCTAGTTTACAGATCAGGGGAATTATGCTTCAATTCTAAATTTAGCCCTCTTTCTTTGGAATGTATTAATTTCCCAAATTCCCAGTTTTGAAATCCCAAAAGTCTATAAAGTAGGAAAGGGAAGAAGCATTTATTAAATATCTGCTATGTGTGAGGCACTGCATAAATATTATTTTGTTTGATCCTCACAAAACCACTGAGAGGGAAGTGCTATTATTATTTTAAAGTTAAATTAACATAAGCAAGCAGAGAGTAAATGACTCTTCTAAGGTCAAATGGCTAGTAAATATCTGGTACTGGACTTGGATTCAGATCATCCTGATTCCTGGGTAAGTACTCTACCTACTGTCTAACGAAGCTCTCTTTGAGTCTCAGTTTTAACAAAAAGCATTCTCCAGATAAAATTGTCAATCTCATAAATTGCTTTTATGCAGATATCCCTAGAAATTGAACATTTACTCATTAACTAATTTAGTGCCACATAATCATCAGATAATACTATATATCACTCTGAGTTCCTCCTTTAGGAAGCAGAGAAGAATAAGGGCAACCCATAATGTCATCTTTTCTCTTCAAATTCAATGTCTTCTAAATTTTCTCTCTCCTCAAAGTCTCCCATTCCATTGTTTAACACATAACTCTCAATTTATTTGATTCATGGAGAAATGTTTCTGAAAAAGTACATTGTGTTTCTTAGAATTTTCAGCTTCCTTTCTTTGCTTTAATTAGTCCCAGGAACCTAAAAACTTCACTGACAACGCCAGGTGGTGCTGTTTGAAAGGACACATCTTCAGTATCTAGGCATTTTCTGCCCTTGGCAAGCCAGGAAATTCTCTGAATGTTGGAGGGATACTCTGAGGATAGAATTAGCATTTGCAGATTTCTTTTTTCCCTAGATGACCTCTGAAATCTCTAAGGTTTTCTGGTTCTGTGTTCCTTGATTCATATTTTATACCGGAAAACCTCAATCAGTATTTGGAAGGGAAAAAAGAAATTAGAGTTTGCTATACCAATAGATATAATACATCTTGAGAATGAGTCAATCTAAAATAAAAACTTATCACATGTTAAACAACTACAGACATTCTCTACCTTTGGAGAACTTCCAGTATAGCAAAGAATAATGTATATGACAGTTTGTATATATATAAGAAAAAATGCAGAAAGAAAAAGTTTGAGAATACTAAAAACTGAGGAAAAAAACACCTTACATATAAAAAAAACAACCACAGAAATTAAGAAGCTGATTTCCTCTGGTAATTCTTCTACTACCTCATCACTATGTGACCATGGGCAAGTCAGATCAAGTTAAGTTAACAGCAAACGTTCATTAATTAAAAAGGAAAAACATAGTCCTTGCTTTCAAGGAATTCACAGCATCACTCTCTTCCTCTGTGAAACTAGGATAATTAAAATTGTAATACTGATCTCGTGATATTGTATTGATGCTGAAATGATAAAGTATATGAAAAGTACCTTGTAAACTAAAAGTGGTATAAATGTAAAGTGATACAATAATTATAATTAATCCTTTTGAGTCAATGACATTATTTGCTCCTTTGCCCCACAAAAGGCAGAATGCATAGTCATAAAACTGAGAATGAAATTGAAAATATTCCAGAAAAGACAATTACTATCAGGGATTAAATTTTTAAATAAAATTTTGAAAAAAAAAATCATCTAATAATTGTCTCTGAGAATCTAAGTGTATGGATGGCAGAGGATGTGCTCATCTGCATTGGTAAAAGAGAACTTCGTTATCCAACAGTTCATGATGTCAATGAAATTCTAAATTGGTCCCAGTCCCTATAGGTAGTGTACCATAAAAGAGGTTGATGGTATGGAAGGGATTTATGTATTGGTCAGGAGATTAGATTAATGAACTCACCTTCAATTCTAAAACGCTGTGATTTTCTCAAGTGCAATCTCCAACAAGAAAGTCAATCCCATCTAAATATGGTCATCTGCCCTCTGTATCTCCAATGACATATCTCCAATGACAGGTAACTCACTACCTAATGAGACAATCCATTTCATTTTACTATGAGCAGGAAAAATAACATCATTTTTAATATTCACAACCTATCATTTTGCCACAATTTGCAACACTAGAATTTTCCCATTTTCTGCTAGAATATTTCATTACTCACAGTATGCTATTCTCAGCTGTTTAATAAAATAAAGTTATTGAAAATGACAATCATTTTATTACATGAATCACTAACCTTTTAACAACTTAATGTTGTGTGTATATCTCTGTCATCTATCTATCTATCTATCTATCTATCTATCTATCTATCTAAATTTGTCAAGTAATACACATATATATTCCAAGTTATTTTACCAGGGATCTGTCTCCCACTTTTCCCCTAATGCAGAGGTTTTGCATACACATCTACCTTTCTCAATGTGTTTGTTCATTATCTATCAGTTAATTGACAAATTTAATCTGTGTCAACACCACTGTTGTTAAATGACTTGCTTATTTATTTAAATGGTAGCTTTTGTTTTCATTATGGGCCCTTAGAATGAATAAATGTTGTTTATTGAGCCCTAAAAAGTGATACACTGTGTTTATTTTACCTTATGTGCTAAGGAATATTGCTGATGTTTCCCTTCCCAAAAAATGATTAGTGTTAAGCCTCCATAACTCCCCCTCAGATTCATACAATTAAGTGAAACAAATGCAAAATAGGATTTAAGGCTAAAGTATCATTACAAGTAGTGCCATTTAGTTTGTTGATCAACTTTGCTAAGGTGATATTTTTTTGTTGTTGTGGTAGTATAATATTAACTAATATCTGTATAAGTTTGACAAAGCACTTTATGTATATATTATCTCATTTAATATTCACAACATCTCAGGGAGGGAGGAGTCTGACAGAGGTGAAAAGACTTGCTCAGATCACAGAGATAGTAAACATCTGAGGTAGGATGTTTTCTGATTCTAAGCCCAACTTTCTATGTCACTGTACCATGTAACCTATATGTATGTGCATATATGTTTAAGTGCATATACATATGAATCTTTATACAAACAGTAAGTGGTTACTGTCAAACCATATCTGCAGAGATACAGGTATGCATACATGGTTTGCCAATAGAATGTCTAAGCAGCTGCTTTAAAGGAGCTGAAAATCAGAATGCTATAGCAATAGAAGAAGTGACTTTAAGCATTAGCTTGATCCATCACAAATCGTCTGGTCAAAACAGATAAGCTATAGATCCTAGATAGATTTTGAAAGCTGAGAAAGCTTAATCCCAGAAAGGTTATGTGATTTAAGCTCATATATCAAAGGGGTCTCCTATGCCATCTAGTTCTAACTCTTCATTTTATAGATGAGCAAACAGAACCTCAGAGGGGTTGTCTTATTGAGGTTGATACAGATATTTAACACAGAAAACAAGATTTGAACACAAGTCCTATAACACCAGAGTCATTGTATCATATCACCTCCAATTAATGGAAGAATCAGTACAAGAAGCCATGTTTCCTAATTTTCATTCCAGTGCTCTTTCAACTAATATTGCCCTTTTAGAAAGATAGTCATGTCAAATCGGCTAAGGAATGTCTATGAAAGTTCCTTGGAGCACAGGTTTCTAAAATTTTACTTAGCAACGGATTTCTAGGGGAGACCTACCAGTTAATCAATCTAATGAGCAGGAGATAGAAATAAGATAGCTCATTTTAAATACTAATAAGTATTCCTGAATTTCTCTTATTATTTCTGAAACTTTAAAAATCTTCTAAATATTAGGCCTGACAGACCATTTTTTTGAGCGCATTAGCAGTTTATTTTCTTATGTAATTAAACACAGTACAGAAGCTATGTGATAGAAAGAGTACTGAACTTTGAGACAAGAAAGGGCATAATTCATACTCTGTCTCTGATATTGATTATAATCAATGAATCAATCTACAACATTTCATCTCAGAAATTCTTCTAAGGATACAAGGAAAATAATGAAATAGTTCCAGCCTTCAGGGATGGGCAAGTCCCTTTACCTCTTTAGCATCTTCATTTGTAACATGGAGATTATTATACATGTAATAATTAGTACGTTTGCCAGCCAGTTAGTACTTTTGCTGTGAATATCAAATGTTGAATTCAACAATTGTTAAGTGTTTACTGTGTGCAAGATATTATAGTAGGCACTATGGATACAAAGATAAAAACTGAACTTCAAGGTGCATTTTACTATCTTTTACTAATGTTTATAAAGTACTTTGTAAATGTTGAATAGTAATATAAATATCAATAGCAGGAGTAAACTTGTAACTCTGATTTGTCTTTTTTTTAAATGAAAGACTATTGAAACAGGTGACTATATGAAAAATTAATGTCTTTCCAGTAAATTAAAATACAGTCTATATCTTTTAATAAGCAAAGTCATTTATTTATGAAGTCATTTATCTTTCAATAAGTCAAACATTTATTACATGAAGAAGGTTCCCACACAGGTTCATGGTAGAAAAAAGTGCAAAGCAAGGACTAGAGATATTAAGATATTGAGAAAGATATTGAGAAAGAAAGACATCACAGGTTTATGAATCCTAACCTCTATTCTTTTGAGTTAACCAATTCTGATGATGCTGGTGGGTATATGTATATGTATAGATACATACACAAATATACAATACATTACATATACATATGCATATATATGTGCATATACACATACATATATATGCATTTTGCCTGTGTTTTATATGACTATAATATACTATTTTATATGACTATGCCTACAAGTATAAATGTTTATGTACATATACATAGGCTCACATATAAATCCATTCATTCAAATACTAGTAAAAAGAGACCATTGATACCTTCTTTGAGTCAGAAACCCAGAGAGTTTCTTTTTTCAAATGAGATTTACAAGGTATCATTTAAGGTATTCTCCTCTCTCTTTCATTAAACTTGAAGTCAGTAAATCTTTGATCCAAATTCCTCTTCAGGCACATTTTCTAGTATCCCAGGCAAGTGTAAATTCATTTGAACCCTGATTTTCTTATCTGCAAAATTGCAGTAATAGAAGTTCCTACCTCAGTGATGTTGTAAAGAAAAGATAACAAAGTATATGTAAAGTACTATGCAAAATTTGAAACACCATATAAATTTCAGGTATTATTTTCATTGTTATTAACATAAAATCCTAATAACAGGAATATATAGCAATACCCAGACATCATAGAATGAAATATGCTTCTTTCATTATAAGACAGCAATCTTGATAGAATCTGGTTCAGCATTCCTTTGGGTAGCATTTTGAGAAATTCAGAAATGCCTATTTTTTAATTGATCAGTAAATCAAGACTTTATTAATGGAACATGTGACATTATAAATGTTCCTCAATGTGAATAATTGCCCGTTATGCATTCAGAACAACTTATTTCAAAATCAAAAGGGGTAGCAAAATGTGATAGAAAAAAATATTAGCAGCAATCAGAAGATGAATTTTTATCTTAGTTCTGCCACCTGCTAGCTATGCAACCTTAAGGGAGTTATACAATATTTTGCAGGCCTCAGTTTGTTTATCTGTTTAGTGGGTGATGATACTTGCCCCACACAACTTCAAACATTGTAAGGATAAAATTAAATAATCTATGTGAAAGTGCTTTGAAAACCATAAGATGTTTTACATCTAATATATGTGACATTACTCCTGTTATTATGTCTTTAACATTTCAAAGACCCATAATTTCCTAAGTATGGGTACTTATTACATTGATCATAAGCCTATTTCTTTCCTGGGAAATTATAGCTGAGAACTAGTGTGGCTCCAAAAGTCATTACTTTGCGACAAACCAGGAGACAATCTGTTCCAAAATGAGACTAGGCTCATTTTCAAATGACAGCCATATTGAGCCCATTACTAAGTCAATACTTAAAGTCTTTCCAGAATAATATTAAATTTCATTCTGTGTCCTGTTAGCATAGCCTGAAAAACTTCAGGGTCACGACCATACCAAGATTAGGTATCAATGATGGACTTTAATCATTAGCATCATATTTATTATTACAAATGCTATTATTTTAAAAATTACATATTTTCCCTTAGAAATTTTTTAAACAGACAATATTGACTTTTTGATGCAGCAAATCCTATGATCAGAGAAAACAGCATCAAAAATCTTGAAATAGAATAGATCTTAAAGGTCATTGAGTATTCACCATTAATTTTAGAGATGAGGGAAACTGAGTCCTAGAAAAGTTAAGTTATTTGCCCAAGCCTACACAGGTAGTAATCAGCAACACTGGTAGCTGACGGCAGTTTCCAACTGCAAATCCAATATACTTTCAATTTAATCTGTCAGGAGTCTATATACATCTATCTGCTAAGCACACATTTGTGTGTGTGTGTTCACATGTACATACACATGAAATGTAGAGAGGTAGTCATGATATAATGGAGAGAAAACAGGCCTTAGTGGATAGAAAGTTGGCAATGAAACCAGGAAGACCTGGGTTCACAGTTTTCTCTCTGGAACATGTAGGTTGTGTTGTCTTGTGCAAATTATTTAAACTTTTCAGTCCTCTAGGTCAGAAGTGTTAAATATATCCCACAGGCAGCAGGTTGAAATGTGTCAGGGAAACATTTAACACAATAAATAAAAATACAATAGAATTCAAAATGACAATTAAAAAACAACCTTATTAAGGGCTACAAAGGGATGGCAATGGAAGAAGAGGAAAGAATGAAGTAGGAAAGGGTAAATTATGCCACACAAAGAGGCATAAAAACAATATAGCAGAAGAAAAGAAGGAAGGGAGATGAGAATTATATGAGCATTGATTCTGGACAAGGAGGGAATAACACAACCAGTTAAGTATAGGACTCTATTGAGAAGAGACACAAAATGTATCATAATAGAGGGAAAGAGGGTAGGGAGAGGACCATTGCATGAGTTTCCTTCTTCTCAATATTGGTTTCAAGAAGAAATAACGTACTACGCTAAGTATAAAAATCTATCATATCAGCAAAGGCAGGCCAGGAAGACACAGCGTGCAGAGGCAGGCTGGTAGGAGGCCTGATCAACTCGGGGGGTAAGTCGTTCCACCAAACACAAGGGATACTACCAGGCCTATGACCAAAGGGCTGGGATTGGAAAGAGCAAGGTAAACCAAATGCAGGGCCCCTGTCCAGGAAAGCAAATACTCCTGGGACTACCACTCCATAGCTCAGAAATTAAAAAAAAAAAGCCCCCTTCAGGACTTCCAAGGACCAGGATGGCAGAGTGAACACTGACTGCTCCTACCCCACCCCTGACCCTGAAAACATAGTAACTATTACACCAGGGCAAAACCCTCAACAGTAAAGGCTTGGGAACCTTAGAGGAAGGGCATGGCTGAGCCCTGCCTCAAAATGGGTAGAAAGCAGATTACAAAGATTCTGGAGTCCTACTATCCTCAGAGGGAAGAACCAAACTCAGAGCAAGACAATGTGGACTCCACACCCACAGCTGAAACATCAACAGGCAATGGGTGCCAAGCACAGAAAGCTCTCCTATATGAAATCAAAAGGAACTTTGAAAACCAAATGAGAGAGATAGAAGACAAAATGAATAATTCTCTCAAAACCAAAATAGCAGAATTAGAAAAAACATTATAATGAAGAAAAGAGCTCCTTAAAAAGAAAAACATGTGATATGGTAAAGGAGCTCCAAAAACTGAGCAAGGAAAATGATTTGCTAAAAACTAGATTCAACCAAATTGAAACAAATACCTCTATGAGGAACCAAGAATTAGTCAAACAAAACAACAAGAATGAAAAATTAGAAAAAGAGGTAAAATACCTCAATGGAAAAATAACTGACCTGGAAAACAGATCCAGGAGAGATAATCTGAGAATCATAGGCCTACCAGAAAATCATGATGAAAAAATGAGCCTGAACAACATTCTCCAAGAGCTCATTAAGGCAAATTGCCCTGAGATACTAGAACTGAGGATAAAATGGAAATAGAGAGAATCCACCAGAAACTTGTTGAAAGACATCCCAAACTGAAAAGTCCTCAAAATGTTGTGGCCAAACTCAAGAACTACTAGGTAAAAGAGAAAATATTTCAAGTGGCCAAAAAGAAACAATTCAAATATCAAGGGTCCACAGTGAGGATTGCACAGGATTTGGCAACCTCTACACTGAGAGATCGGAGGCAGTGGAATACAATTTTCAGGAAGGCAAAAGAGCTCAGGTTACAACCAAGGATCACCTACCCAGCAAGACTGAACATATGCTTCCAGGCAAAGAGATGGTCATTCAACGATATAACAGATTTCCAGACATTCCTGATGAAAAAGCCAGAGCTCAATGGAAAATTCAACCGCCAATTATGAGAGGGAAATAGAAATGTAAACAAGGAAAACACACACACACACACACACACACACTGTTATTTAATAAGAGCAAACTGTTTATAGCAAAGTAGAGGGTATGAATATAAAATACACAAAATGACAATTTTAAAAAATCTTATTAAGGGCTACAATGGAAGAAGAGGAATGAATGAAGTGGAAAAGGGTAAATTGTGCCACAGAAAGAGGCATAAAAACAATATAGAAGAGGAAAAGAAGGGAGGGAGATGAGTATTATATGAGCTTTTCCCTCATTGGTTCTGGTGCAAGCAGGGAATAAAAACCAGTTAAGAATAGGACTCTATGGAGAAGAGATGCAAAACATCTCATACTAGAGGGAAAGAGGGGAGGGAGAGGAGCTTCGCGTGAGATTTGTTCCTCTCATTCTTGGTGCAAAGAAGAAATAGCATACTCCATTAACTATAAAAATATCCTACAGGCAGCAGGATAGGGAAAGAGCTATGAAAGGGGTGGGGGGAGTGGTTAGTAGGGAGGGAAGAAGTAAGGGGGAAGGGAAGGGAAAGGAAGGGGGGCTGAAAAGGGAATAATGAGGGAGGTGGTGATCAAAAGAAAAACTATTAACGAGGGGAAAAGAGAAGGGGAGAAAAAATTAACTAAGCATTAACAGGGGCAGGAATAGGATGGAGGGAAAGAAACAGAGAATCATAACTGTAAATGTGAATGGAATTAACTCTCCCAGAAAACAGAGAAGGAGAGCAGAATGGATTAGAAATCATAATCCTACAATATGCTGTTTACAAGAAACACATCTGAAAAAGAGAGATACATGCAGGGTAAAGTAAAAGGCTGGAGTAAAATATATCATGCCTCAGCTAAAGTAAAAAAAGCAAGGGTAGCAATCCTTATCTCAGATAAATCAAAAGCAAAAGTTTCTCTAATTAAAAGAGATATGGAAGGAAACTATATACTGCTAAAAGGCACCATCAAGAATGAAGCAATATCATTACTTTACTTATATGCACCAAGTGGTATAACATCCAATTTCCTAGAGGAGAAGGTAAAGGAATTAGAGGAAGAAATAGACAGAAAAACTATACTAGTAGTGTACTTCAATCTCCCCCTCTCTGAACATGATAAATCCAACCTCAAAATAAACAAGAAGTTAAGGAGGTGAACAGAATTTTAGAGAGGATAGGTATGATAGATCTCTAGAGAAAGCTGAATGGGGATAAAAAGGAATATACTTTCTTCTCAGTGGATCATGGCACATACTCAAAAATCAACCATGTTCTAGGGTATAAAAACCTCACAATTCTATGCAGTAAGGCAGAAATATTAAATGCATCATTCTCAGATGATGATGCAATAAAAATTATATGCAATAAAGGGCCATGGAAAGACAGACTAAAACATAATTGGAAATTAAACAATTTAATCCTAAGAATGAGTGGGTCAAACAAGAAATTGTTAAAACACTCAGTAATTTCCTTCCAGAGGATGATAATAATGAGACAACATACCAAAATGTGTGGGATGCATTAAAGGCAGTTCTTCGGGGAAGTTTTAAATCCCTGAGTGCAAACATGATTAAATTAGAGAAAAGGAAGGTCAATGAATTGGGAATGCAATTGAAAAACCTACAAAAAGATGAAATTCGGAATCCCAAATTAAATGCTAAATTAGAAATATTGAAAACCAAAGGAGAGAGTAATAAAATTGAAATTAAGAAAACGATTGAATTAATAAATAATACTAAGAGCTGGTTTATAAAAAGCAATAAAATTGATAGTCAATATGATAAAAAAAGAGAAGGAAACCAAATTACAAGTATCAAAAATGAAAAGGGTGAATCTACCTCCAACGAAGAGGAAATCAAAACAGTAATTAGGATTTATTTTTCCCAATTGTATGCACATAAATTTGACAATCTTAGGGAAATGGATGAATATTTACAAAAATACAAGTTGCCCAGATTAACTGAAGAGGAAATAAATTACTTAAATCACTCCATCTCAGAAAAAGAAATTGAACAAGCCATCAGTCAACTCCCTAGGAAAAAATCTTCCGGGCCAGATGTATTTACTAGTGAATTCTATCAAACATTTAAAGAATAATTGATTCCAATAGTCTACAAACTATTTGGGAAAATTAATTAAGAAAGAGTACTATCAAATTTTTTTTATGCCACACATGTGGTACTGATACCTAAATCAGGAAGAGATAAAACAGAGAAAGAAAATTATAGACCAATTTCCCTCATGAATATAGATGCAAAAATTTTAAATAAAATATTAACAAAAAGACTACAGCAACTTATCTCAAGAATAATACACTTTGATCAGGTAGGATTTATTCCAGGAATTCAAGGATGGCTTAATATTTGGAAAATGATCAGTATAATTGATCATATCAACAATAAACTAGCAGAAGCCACATGATTATCTCAATAGATGCAGAAAAGGCTTTTGACAAAATGCAACATCCATTCCTACTGTAGAAGTATACTATATAGTTTACTATAGCACTAGAAAGTATAGGAATAAATGGAGCCTTCCTTAAAATAATAGGTAACATCTCTTTAAAACCATCAGCAAGTATTATATGTAATGTGGATAAGTTAGAAGCATTTCCAATAAGTTCAGTGTTGAAACAAGGGTGTCCACTATAACCTCTCTTATTCAGTCTGGTACTAGAAATGTTAGCAGTAGCAACTAGAGAAGAAAAAGACATTAAAGGAATCAAATTAGGCAAAGAAGAGACCAAGATATCACTCTTTGCAGATGATATGATGATATACTTAGAGACTCCTAGAGAATCAAGTAAAAACTAATTGAGACTATAAATAAATTTGACAAAGTTGCAGGTTATAAAATAAACCCACATAAACTCTCGGCATTCCTATGAATTTCCAATGAAATTCAACAAGAGATAGAGAAATTCCATTTTAAGTTCCTGTAGACAATATAAAATATTTGGGGATCTACCTGCCAAAACAAACCCAGGACCTGTACGATCATAACTATAAAACATTTTTTACACAAATAAAGTCACATATAACTAACTGGAAAAATACCAATTGCTCATGGCTGGGTTGAGCTAATATAATAAAAATGACAGTTTTACCTAAATTAGATTATACATTTAGTACCATACCAATCAATTTACCAAAATATTACTTTATATATCTAGAAAAAAAATAGTAACAAAATTCATTTGGAAGAATAAACAGTCCAGAATATCAAGGGAATTAATGAAAAGACATGTTAGGGAAGATGGACTAGCTATACCAGATTTCAATCTGTTTTATAAAACCTTCTTCTCAGTGGTACATGGCACATACACAAAAATTGACCATGTACAAGGGCATAAAAACATCACAATTCAGTGCAGAAAGGCAGAAATATTAAATGTATCATTCTCAGATCATGATTCAATAAAAATCACATGCAAAAAAGGGCCATGGAAAGATAGACTAAAAACCAATTGGAAGCTAAATAATTTAATCCTTAAGAATGAGTGGGTTAAACAGGAAATTATAGAACCAATCAGTAACTTCATTCAAGAGAATGGCAATAATGAGACAAACTACCAAAACTTGTGCAATGCAGCAAAGGCAGTTCTTAGGGGAAGTTTTATATCCCTGAGTGCATACATAAATAAATCACAGAAAATGAAGGTCAATGAATTGGGCATGCAAATGAAAAAGCTAGAAAGAGAAGAAATTGAAAATCTCAAATTAAATACTAAAGTAGAAATAATGAAAAGCAAAGGAGAGATTAATGAAATTGAAATTTAAAAGAACTATTGAATTAATAAATAAAACTAAGAGCTGGTTTTATGAAAAAAAACAATAAATTTGATAGACCTTTAATCAATATGATAAAAAAGAAAGAAGAAAACCAAATTAAGAGTATCAAAAATGAAAAGGGTGAATCTACCTCCAATGAAGAAGAAATTAAAACAATAATTAGAAATTATTGTGTCAAATTTTGTGCACATAAATTTGACAATCTTAGTAAAATTGATGAATATTTACAAAAATATAAATTGCCCAGATTAAATGAAGAAGAAGTAAAATACTTAACCCCATCTCAGAAAAAGTAATTGAACAAGTCATCAGTGAACTCCCTAGGAAAAAGTCTCCAGGGCCAGATGGATTCACTAGCAAATTCTTTGAAACATTTAAAGAACAATTGATTCCAAAATTGTACAAACTATTTGGGAAAATTAGTGAAGAAAAGTCCTACCAAATTCTTTTTATGACACAAACATGGTATTGATACTTAAATCAGAAAAAGATAAAAGGGAAAAAGGAAATTAGAGACCAATTTCCCTCATGAAGATAGATGCAAAAATTTTAAATAAAATATTAGCTAAAAGATTACAGCAACTTATCACAAGAATTATACACTTTGATCCAGTGGGATTTATTCCAGAAATGCAATGGTTGTTCAATATTAGGAAAACCATTAGTATAATTTATCATATCAATAATAAACTAGCAGAAACAACAATATTATCTCAATAGATGCAGAAAAAGCTTTTGACAAAATATAACATCCCTTCCTATTAAAAACACTAGAAAGTATAGGAATAAATGGAGCCTTCCTTAAAATAATAAGTAGCATCTATTTAAAGCCATCAGTAAATATTATATGTAATGGCCAAAAGCTAGAAGCATTTTCAATAAGAACAGGGGTGAAACAGGGGTGTCCATTATCACCCCTCTTATTCGATCAGGTACTGGAAATGTTAGCAGTAGCAATTAGAGAAGAAAAAGTAATCAAAGGAATCAAATTAGGCAAAGAAGAGACCAAGTTATCACTCCTTGCCGATGATATGATGATATACTTAGAGAATCCTAGAGAATCAAGTAAAAACTACTTGAGACAATAAGTAAATTTGCCAATGTTGTAGGATATATAATAAACCCACATAAATCCTTTGCATTCCTGTATATTTCTAATGAAATCAAACAGCAAGAGATAGAAAGAGAAATCCCATTTAAAGTTATAGTACACATTATTAAATATTTGGAAATCTACCTGCCAAAACAAACCCAGAACCTATGTGATCACAACTTCAAACCACTTTTCACACAAATAAAGTCATGAATAACTAATTGGAAAAACATCAATAGTTCATGGCTGGGTCGAGCCACTATAATAGAAATGAGAATTTTACCTAAATTAAATTACATATTTAGTGACATACCAATCAATTTACCAAAAAATTACTTTACAGAGCTAGGAAACATGGTAACAAATTCATTTGGAAGAACAAATGTCCAGAATATCAAGGGAATTAACGAAAAAAAAAGCTAGGGAAGGTGGCCTAGCTATATCATATTTTAATCTGTATTATAAAGCAACAGTCATCAAAATTACTTGGTACTGGTTGAGGAATAAAGTAGTGGATCAATGGAATAGATTGGGTACACGAGACTCACCAGTCAATGACTATAACGATCTATTCTTTGATAAACCCATTGCCCCCAGAATTTGGGATAAGAACTCACCATTTGACAAAAAATGCCAGGAAAACTGGAATATAGTATGGCAGAAACTGGGCATAGACCACTATCTAACACTGTGTACCAAAATTAAGTCTAAATGGGTGCATGATCTAGGTATAAAGGCTGATACTGTAAGCAATCTGGGAAAACAAGGACTAGTTTAACTGTCAGATTTATGGAGAGCGGAAGACTTCAATACAACACAAGAATTATAGAGCATTATAAATTGCAAAATGGATAACTTTGATTACATGAAATTGAAAAGCTTCTGTACAAACAATGCCAATGTAACCAAGATTAAGAGGGAAGTGGAAAATTGGGAAAGAATTTTTATAACCAATGTCTCTGATAAAGACCTCATTTCTAAAATATACCGAGAATTGATTCAAATCTATAAGAATTCAAGTCATTCCCCAATTGATAAATGGTCAAAGGATATGAATGGATAGCTCTTAGAGCAAGAAATTAAAGATATATATATATATATGCATATATATATAGGCATATGAAAATATGTTCTAAATCACTATTGATAAGAGAAAAGCAAATCAAAACAACTCTGAGGAAACCACATATCACCAGTCAGATTGGCTAAGGATGTGGAAAAAATGGTACTTTAATATATTGCTGGTGGAGTTGTGAACTGATTCAAGCATTCTGGAGAGCAATTGGAACTACACCCAAAGGGCTATAAGTAATATCATATCCTTTCACCCAGCAATGCCACTCCTAGGGTTGTATCCCAAAGCGATCATAGAAGCGGGAAGAAGACCCATTTGTACAAAAATATTTATAGCATCTCTTTGTGGTGGCAAAGAATTGGAAATTAAGGGGATGCCCATCAATTGGGGAATGGCTAAATAAGTTATGGTATATGAATGTAATGGAATGCTATTTTTCCATAAGAAACAAGGAGCAGATCAACTTCATGTTAACCTGGAGAGCCTTACACAAACCGATGCTGAGTTAGAAGAGCAGATCCAGGAGAAATTTGTACACAATTACAGTTACAGCATACGTGTTATGAGCAGCTTTGATAGACTGGACTCTTCTCAGCAATGCAGGGCTATAAGTCGAGTCCAAAAGATTCACGATGTCTACTTTCAGAGAAAGAACTAGACAGAACAGAGTTTGAATGCAGATTGCAGCAAATTACCTGCTCTCTTTTGTTTTCTTGTTTCCTTTTGTTTCCTCTTTCCCATTGTTCATTCCATCTGATGCAGTTCTTTATAACCTGACTAATATGTTTTGTGAAAGTATCTGCAGATCCTATAACTGATTGTATGCTGCTATGGGGGTGGTGGGGAGAGGGAGGGCAAGAAAATTTGAAACTCAAAGAACTGTGGAATTGAATTTTGTAAACTAAATGAACAAATTAATAAAGATCAAAAAATTAAAAAAAACAAATGAGAGAAGTAGAGGAAAAATTGGAAAGAGGAATGAGAACTATGCTAGAAAATTATGAAAAAAGAGTCAGCAACCTGACTGAAGAATATCACACCTTAAAAAATAGACTAACTCAAATGTCAAAAGAGGCTCAAAAAGCCAAAGAGGAGAAGAATGCCTTAAAAAGCCCAATTTGCCAGATGGAAAAAGAATCTCAGAAGAATTCTTCAAAATTTTTCAATATTTTCAGAGAATCTTCAAAAGAATTCTCAAGGAAAATTGCCCTGATGTTTTAGATCCAGAGGGCAAAATGAGCAATATTAGGCACACACACACACACACACACACACACACACACACACACACACGGAAAACTATTCTACTTCTACTTCTATGGCCTTATGACCTTTATATCCTTTAGATTGGAGTTTCCTTGTTTATCACTTTTAATTAGATCTTTTTGTTTTGTCTGAGATCATGATTCACACCTCTGATTTTTTTTTTACTTTAGCTGAAGAATAATAGATTCTGCTCTATCTCCTTATTTATATTGTCTGTATTTCTCTTTGCTTCACATATGTTTCTTGTAAACAAGACATTGTTGGATTCTGGTTTCCAATCCATTCTGTTATCCAGTTCTTTTTTAGGAATGAGTTTATCCATTTACATTTATAGTTATGCTTCCTAACTGTCTATTTCCCTCCTCTGGAGAAGGAAATGTCAAACCACTACAGAATCTTTGGCAAGAAAACGTCAGTGGGGTCACAAAGAGTCAGACGAAACTGAAACACCTGAATAACTATTTCCCTATATCCTATACCCCCCACTCCCGCTTTTATGCCAACCTTTTCTTTTTTTGTTGTTGTTTTGTTTTGTTTTTTGAGGGGGGAAGGCAAGGCGAGAAATTTATTACAACAGTATAAATGAAGGCAACCCTAAAGGGCCATAAAATGTACGCCAAAAATAATGGACTGTATTATTAGTGAGATATTTAAGTTAAAGAATATTGATTATTCTTTTTCCTATTAATTTTTAGTAAAGCACAAAAGTAGAAAGTGATATATATATATATGTATATATATATATATATATCATAATTACTCTTTCTTTCAGATAAGTGATTCCATTGCTTTGGGATATTTCCTGGGAGGAAAATCCTTCTAACAGTACTATGGTGAAAAGCTTCATCATTGTATAATTTTAAAGACTTGCTTCAAATGAAATGCAAATGAATGCCAGTAGGGAGGAGGTGGAGGAGGAAGGAGGATTGGTTTGGGTCTTTCTTGGAATCTATTATATCAAAGCAAAGTATTACAGTTTTACAAATCTAATTAAAATGACAGGAAGATATAGATGTTCATGAACTGGCTCCCCCCCCTTTTTTTTTAATCAGTTTGGTCCAGTTAACAGAAGTTATTAAGTCAAATCTGGCTATAGGCCCAGTCAAAGATCTGCCTGCCTGGGTTGTGTGAAGGCTAAAATTAATGGGCCCCTTTATAATACAATGATGTTCTTGTTTGGGAATCCTAGCTTAAAGCACCCTGTGGCTTTCAATCAATTTAGTCTGGAGACACTTTTTAAACCTTTCTTTTTAAATCTCTGAACATATTTTTCCCTGAACATTATTAACTAATACAACCAGTTTTCAACATTTAAAACCTTATTAATGTTCCCTCAAAAAGGTCAAATTCATATATTTATTTCTATTAGAGATCAGCTAAGAGGTAGCTGACCAAGTGGAGAGAATGACTGACTGAGTCAGGAAGACCCAACCCTGTTATGACTCCTTATTCTGACATATCCTGGTTACGTGACCTTGGCAAGTCATCTAACCTCTTTGTATCCCCAGGCAAATTTCTGAAGTGCACTTTAGTTGCTGATATACCTTGGCAGGTGCAGTTTCCTCACCAGTCCTTCAACAAAGAAACATTAAGATTATACCAGAAATTCCCTATACAATGGACATCATAAGTTCTGACTAAAACATTTTTAAGAGGTCAACAAGCTTTATAGAAACCAGAATTTCTCTCTGAGATCATAGATGTAACCAGTTACAAACTGGTCTAGCTATCCATGTTCAGACCTACTCCTGGCCTTATGAAAGTCTAGTTTTTCCTTAAATGCTATCGAGACCTTCCTGATGACTTTGTTGGCTCAGAGGATTAAAAGCTCAGGACATTGACATTATTTCTGAGTTGTTCAAATAAAAATTAGGCAATGGGGGCACATAAGAAACATAACTGATGTTCATTGACTAGGGGGAGAAAAGGTAGGTAACTCAGGCAAAGAAGCTTTGCTTAGCTGAACTGACTCAAGTTGTCCTAACTGCCTATCCTTATTAAATATTCTTCCCCTATGATTGGATAAACCTTTTTTGTTATCTGTTGAGTAATTATGAATACCTCATTTTTTCCCCAAACCTATACCACCAAGAGAATGATGTTGATGGGGCCCAGCCCAGAACACTCTCTCACAAGTACGTATATCTCTTACAAATACATACCAGAAAAAGAAAGGAAAGGTAGCTGAAAGCAGAGCCATTTCTACTCTTGGAAAAGCAGTTCAAAATGCATTCCTTCATTAAACATTCCATAAAAAAATCAATGTGTAGCATTGTGTGCACAATAAAACAGTTAAATAAGGGACCACCACATGAAAAGTCTAGGAAGGTTCAAGTAAAGCATGAGGACAGGTGCAGTATAAGTCTCATGAGACCAAGTGAGCCCTTCCTGAAGGAAAAACCAGCTATTTCTGTAGTATATTTGAATGGAGCTATGGGTTCTATTTTCTTTTTCCCTTCAATTTCCATTTTTTGTCAGAAGAAGAATATCCTTAAAATATTCAATTTAAAGGATCCCCCCCCCCTTTTTAGAGCTTAAGGAAAAGAAAACAACTCAGTTTCTTTAGCTGGCACTCAGTAGTTAATTAGCCTTAAACTTAACCTGATAAGGATAAGAGAGAGGGTTTTCTTCCTTTAAAATTTCAGCTAAACTTATATGGTATCCCTGTCTCTGCTTTGGCCTTTCACCATTCTCATTTTAGCTTAATAATCTTAGACTATTGAGAAGCCAAGATTTGAAATCTCAAAAGAATTTTCTTTCTCTACCTGTACCATTCTGTGTTTAACTGCATTTTGCCTATTTAGTAGAGCATTCTTTGTAACTATAAAAAGAAAACAAAAGCCTTCAACAATATGTGTCCAAAAACTGGGAAACAGCTAAAAATGTTACAGCATTTGAATATAATGGAATAAGATTTTACCATAAGGAATAGTGTGGAGTTTTGGTGACTAAACCTGTGCTATCCTGGAATAAAGGAAATTGTTAGTGAGGAGCTCCTCTATCAATACAGATCAGCATCTGTGCTCTGAAACCTAGAGCCTGAAAGGAACTCTTCCTAAACTACAATCCATGGACCATCCCCCTCCAACAGGTCCTTAGGCCTCTAAGTGAAATTTAGAATTTATTTTAATTATGGATAGAAGTAAAAAATTAGGAATCTAAGGAATTCATAGGCTTTTCCAGACTTTCAAAGGGGCCCTTCACACATACACACACGCATTAAAAATGTGCACTCTAAAAATATAACTGAAGCCCCAAGAGATTAAGCGACTAACTGAGGGTAGGTGCATTGGTTATATATCTGAGACAAAATTTGAACTTAATTTCTTAATCCTTAATTCTTCTTAATTCTCTGAGGTTGAATCTCTTGCCACTTAATCACTATATTTTGAGGAATGATGTATAAAAAGGAATCAGAGAATCAAGAGAAGCTTGCATAAAATAATGTAGAACATAAAGCGCAAAGCCCAAAGAACAGTATGTATATATATACATATATATATACATATATATATATTCAATGAAATGATATAAATAAAGACAGCATAGAAAGACAGCAAAAGTTTGATCAAAGTGATGGCTAGGTGGCACAGTGAAAAGAGCTCTCACCCTGGAGTCAGGAGGACTTGAGTTCAAATATGGCCTCAGACACTTAACACAAAACTAGTGGTGTGACCTTAGGCAAGTCACTTAACCCCAATTACCCTACTTTCCCCCCTCCAAAAAGCAAAAAGAAGTACTCAAATAAAAAATCTGATCAAATTGCAATAGTCAATGTTAGTCCCATACTTGTATGTCTATGAATTACTGAATAGTGAAGATCTGTGCAGACTGAAACACTGAACTTATTTATAGTTGGCTTAATTATATAACCTTTATGTAAGGATGAAGGTAAAGAGAAGGTCATCATCTCTACATGGCCCAAGGTAACAGCTGCTCTCACACCTGTGCCTTGTCTTTCTCAAAACCTTAAGATGCAAAAGCCTGGCACCAGAAGCATGCTTGGCACAACTTATATGAAATTCTCAAATTTATAATTTCTTATGAGCTGAAAATATTTCATTATACACATATATTATAGTTACTTGATCATTCTCCAAACAGTGGCACATATTGAATTGCTGTTGTCTGTTATCTTAAATATAAACACATGCGCATGCATGCACACAAACATATAGGTAGATAAATATACAGATATATCTCTCTACATATATATACACATATATTACTGTCTTAGTATTTATATGGTCATTCCTTCTGTCTTTATTAACATTAAAAAATTTAAAATTGAACAAATTTAATTTTGACTTGTTCATCTTAAGTATGGCATAAATTATATTCTTTAGTTAAAAATTACTAAATAAACATCGTGCTTCCTTCATATATACACTGATCTGGATTATGCATAAAAAAGATAAAACATATAGAAATTTGGTTAATGAGGAAATATGTCTCCCTATTCCCTAGCATGAGAGAAGATGAAGAAATAGCCTATCCTATAGGGCAATAGACCAGTACCTCACTACTCTACAGGCAAAACAATGATGCAAGGGTTTTAGCGCTCACCTTTCTCAAACTATCTTCCCATTATATCTGGACCATTAGTAATAGTTAAGGAGGTCCTAGTATGTTAGAGCTGGAAAGGATTTTGGAAATAATTTAGTCCAAATCCTTACTTTGATGAGATAGTTGAGACTCATATTTCTTAGGTGACTTACTCAAGTTTGTGAAATAGCTCTCATCATGTCCAGTTCAGACTTTTTCCCTCTATACCATATTCCCTTTCTTTTCTAAAATTCTCAGTGATATATTTTGTTTTCTATCATTTCCATTTCTACAGGTATCTTTCTCCTCCCCACTCAATTCAAGTCACATCATTCTATTGAGCACATTTTTTCTAAAGGAAAAAAAGGTTGCTCCATCAAGTATCCAGCCACATGTCTTGTCCTTCTCCTAGGGGAACAGGAGAAAATTTCCCTCCACTCCAAGCACTTGTTCCCTAGCTTGAAATGCCTAAGATCTCAACTCTGAAGTCAAACCCCTATGGACAATAAAAATCTATCTAAACACATTCCATAATGATTAACAAATTACATCCCCATACTATTGATTCTGAACCCTCGATGTCATCATTCAAAATTCTCCCCTATTATCTTATGTCTTATTCTTATCTAATGAGATATTTGTAAAATTCACTTAGAACTTTGCCTGGAATATAGTAGATGCTATGTAAATACTTATTCTTTTTCCTTCCCTCACTCTGCTCCCAATGTGTCATTCTAACTCTACTCATGCCTTTTGCCATGCACTATGAAATTTTCCTTCCTTAATCAACACATTTGCTTTCATCTTAATTCTTTTCCTTTAGCATTTACACTTACATCTAATGGCTCTCTTTGAGACATAGTCTTCTTGGTTGCCCTTTCCAGTACTGCCTGCACTTTCACTTATTCTCTTTAAAGAGTTGAAATTATGAGATTGGAATATTTTTCTTTTGTTTTCCATTGATGCTTCTAGTTTCCTCCTTTATCTATTTTACGCAGCAATCTCTTTACCTTTAATATTCACTTAACCCATATATACCACCCAATCAAAATTCTACTAACTACTGCTCTTGATTTGCAAGACACTCTTATTTCTTCAATGGATTTAGTACCTGGATCATAATTGTTCTTTCCTCCCCAAATTTTGCTCTCATACTAGTAGAATCCAATATACATACTGATACTACCTGAAGCACTCTCACACCTCAGTTCTTCAACTTACTCAATTCAAATCATTTATTCCTATGCTCTAACTCAGTGTAATGCTATGCATGAACAGCTTTCCAGAGAATGGCTGCTGTGAGCACATTTCAAGTTTTGATTACATAGTATAGTGAACACTCTATTCAATAACAAATCAGAGCAAAACATTCACAGAAAATCAAGGTACAGCATTCACAATGTTACAACTTATCACAGAAAATCAAAATACAGCATTCACAATGGCATCACTAAAATGGCCATATAGTTTTCACCAAAGTGGTCACAATAGTTTTCAACAAAGTGCAATCATTTAGTAACCCAATCATTCAATCATCCTTAAGGAGGCTAGTCAAAGTTCTCCACTCATGGGGCACACTAAGCAGAAAATCAGTCACTATTCAGTCATCAGTCACTACACAGTCATTAGTCACTACTCAATACCCTCTTAATGGGTATTAGAAAATACACATCCACCCCTTATCACAAGTAAATCACAATCTTCTCAGTCAGTACACAATATCCAAGTAAAGTCTTCTTTCAGTTTGACTCAGGGCTGGCTCTCAGTTTCTATGATTCCTCATCCATGGCCCCAGCTCCAGTTGTCACCTGGATTCAAAGGCAGGCAGCTCCCTGTTCCTTACCCAGTTCCTTGTTCAGTTCTTTGCCCAGTTCCCATTCCGTATTGAAGCTCACAGTGTCCAGTCCACCTCAAGTCCTACACAGTTCCTGTTTCTGGGAAGACAAAACTTAACAGAGACACAAAAATATTCATGCACATTGCCAACAACCATCATCAATTCACTATCTGCCTGTGAAATCAACTCAGACCCACCAACAAGGTTTGAGAACTCAACAAAAATCATCAACATAGAAATCAACACTGACCCACAAACAAGATCCAAGAGGTCAGCACAAGTCATCAGTAAAGTCCTAGGACCTTCAAAACCCTCCTCCAGGATTTCTGTACATATACAACTAGAAAATCCTCTTTCAGGGCTTCCAGGAAGGTCCCAGAGCTTCTGTACAAAGTATCACAAATAAACATCAACACAGAGAGAGCAGAGAAACAGAGTGCCAGTTTTCTCCTTCTTGACTCTGACACCACAAGAGTCTTCTTTCCAGTTCCTTCTGTCTGTAGCCCTGGGGCTCTCCTTATATTAGTCATTAGCTCCTCCCCAGGAGTTTACAAGTTCTAGGGTTCACAAGTTGTGGGGTTCACAGGTTCTGTTTCTTAACAGACTGAAACAAGATGTTAATTCAATAGCGAAACAAGATGTGAACTACTTCTGTGCTTGCCATTACACTTAGCTATACTCAAAGATAGACATACCCATGTTCTTACCAACAAATGCTCTACTCCATCTTCATGAACTTTGAAATTCCCTTATCTGGTTAGAATCTATTGCCATTAAACCTCTTCCTTTCAAACTCTGTACATGGTCCATAACACATCCACCAATCTCATTCATTAAGTACTTTTCCAGGCCATAACCCCTACAAGCCCTTTATTTCCCCTATCTTGACTCTGTGGTGAACCACTCCCACTTCTACAGCCCTATTCTACTGAGATCCTTGATCCCTTATTGTTTCAAAGATCTTACTCATCCCTCCCTGTCTTATATCACTTCTATCATCTTCTATCTTCACTCCTTTGATGCTGTTGAACAAAGCTGGCAAAAATCACAAAATTGTGCTGCATCCACTATAAATTAATGTTACACATCGTCAACTAGGCTCTCATTGCTCCCAGGCAATACTTTTACATATCCTTAATCAACTCACTTTCCCATTCACTACAGTGGCTCTTCCAAATCCTTGCAACCCTCTTTAAACTTTGTGTTGCTCCTCTATTCCCATCTCTTCAGTGGAAATTCTTGCCTCATATTTTGCCAGAAATAAGTGAGGCCATTTGTTGAAAGGTCTCACTTCTCTCCTCCACCTTATCACACATTATCCAGATAACTTCTGTTACAATCTCCTCATTCCCCCATCTGACATGGAGAAGTGACTCTTCTGCTCAAGCCAAACCCATCTCTCTGCAGCAATCTCATTGCAACTCATCTTCTCCAGTAGATTGCCCTCTCTATCTTCCCCACAATCTTCCTTATCTATAATCTTTTCCCATCGACTGACTCCATCTGTATTGTCTAAAATTTTGTCCATGTTTTCCCCGTCCTTAAAAAACCTCCACACCCCCCCAGAAGTGATACTACACATGTTCTCCCTTTCGTGTCTAAATTTGAGAATGCTTCTACAACAGGTGCTTCTTCTGTCCCTTTTACTCCCTTCTTAAATCTCTGTAATCTGGCTTCTGACTTTGCATTCAAGCAAAACTGCTACATCCAAAGTTTCTAACTATTTCTTGCTACTCAAATGTAATGGCCTTTACTGGACGCTCATGTGTCGTCACTCCTCTGCACCCTTTGTAAGTTTCAAACACCCTTTTCTTGATATTCTCTTCTCATGAAGCTTTGTAACACTACTCACAGCTAGTAGATTTTAGGAAATGTTCCCCTGTGACTAGAGTGTAAGGAATACTTGAGAGTAGAAGCATGAGTGGCACTAAAAAGAGAATGAAGGCTTCTAAGTAGGAGAGAGAGAGAGTAATAGAAAGATCTACTCTTATCCCTGAGTCTTTATGCACTATGTGACCAAGAAACACCCAAGACTTATTCAACTTAGTGACTATTGCCCACTTTGCATGATTCATGTAGAAGCAAATGATAATTCCAGAAAGGCATTTTCCTTACCATTGCTAGGGATCATGAGGGTTTACACAAGGACCTGAAGATCTTAGAGTCATGGAAAATGTTTTCATTGTAAATTCTAGTACAGGGCAAATAATTTGGAAGAAAAAGGAAGAACTGGGATTTGAGCAACATGAAATAACAGAGAAGCTGTCTCCCTCGGATCATTTTTAGAGTTAGGTGGTTAGCAGATGTGAACAGTCCATATATAATGACTTTTTTAATGTATGAAGAGATTTTTTGATAGATTTTCCTTTTCTTTTCTTTTTTCAAATTTCATTTCATAAAGTATGGCTCTTAGAGAGGATTTTACTTTTCAAGGGGAATAACTGAGTGATATCAAATTAAAAGTTGTTAGTTAAAATTTGTTATAAATAAAGTAAAAGAAAATGGTACAAGAATGGAATTGGGATGTCTGGACAACTTTAACATAAAGAAATGATGGGCTAGTGGCATACAATTAACAAGGTCTGGTAAAAAGAAATGTTCTCAGAATCTTACAAATCTAATGAAAGGAATTTAGACCAAAAGAGGGGGGGTTCCTTTCCTATTCCTAACAAATTTGATATGAAAACACTACATTATAATTTCATTTCCAAAAAGCAAGTTTTAGGCATGATCTTATATGACTAGGAGGGAAGGAATCAAGCATTTGTAAATTACCTAATATGTGCCAGACATTGTGCTCAACACATTACAAATATCACCTTTGGTCCTCACAACAATCCTATATGGATGGAATAGTATTCACATTTTCCAGTTGAGGAAATTGAAATTAAGTATCTTTCCCAAGGTCATGAAGAAAGTGAGTATCTGAAGTTAGATTTGAATTTAGGTTTCTTGAGTCCAGGAATAAAGTTTTATCCACTATATCATCTAACTGTCTCTAGGCCCTGAATTCCAGCCTAACACAATCTCCTTTTAAATGAAGAGCTCCTTTTTCTCCAAATTGGATAAAACACACATTTATTAAACACCTAATGTATATAGAGTACCATAATATGAATTGGGGGCATGAAAAGTTCAGATAAGACCAATTTCCTTAAGGAATGTATAATATTTTAGAAGGATAAGCTACAAATTCAAATTAAGCTCATTTAAAATATTACACAAATATTGAATAAAAATTTAAAGTGACATAAGTGGTCTCATAGGAAAAACTTTTACCAGTACAGGAGATCATAGATTTATGAAAAAGGTGATATTTTATTTTGTACTTAAAAGATGAGACTCAACAGGAAAAAAATAAGAGGTGAGGAAGCCATTCTAGGTCTGGGGAAAAACCTGAAGATGAGGTATAAGATTACTATAAATTTTTTAGTAGGAAGACATTTTCCCAGTTTGGCTTATAGAGAAGAATATGAGCAGCATCATATGAAATGAGGGTAGAAAAGTAGGAGTGTACCAGATTGTGGCTTTCTGGAATTATTAATTTTAATTTCAGCAGTAGAGTTTGAATTTTTACTTGGCAGAAAATATGGCATCACTGAAGATTTTGTTTTTGTACAGAAATAAAATTAATACCAAATCTATAATATATATGAAAGATTTTTCCATCAGTAGAAAGAATGCTTGACTATTGCAAGTTTGGAGGAAAATAGATGTGCAAACACAGAAAAGCTATTGCAATTATCCAAGTAAGAGATAACAAATGACTATGTTGGGATAGTGACAAGGGGGATAAAAAAAACACAGAAATTTCATAAATGTTGGATAGAGGTAATCCACAGGACCTAGTGGTTGGGTGGATAGAAGGTGGTGAAAAAAAAGAAAAATTCAAAGCAATAAGTATGTAAGGTAAACCAGAAGGAGAAAACAATTCAAGGAGTAAGACAATGAGATCAGTTTTAAACCTGTCAGGTTTGAAGTGCTGATTAGATATTTGGGTAAATATGTCCTGTTGAAAATGAGACATCTAGTTCTGAAGCTCAGAAAAGATGTCAAGACTCAAGACACAGATATGGGAATAATTTGATTAGAAGTGGCAATTAAAACCATGGGAATAAATGAGATTAAGAAGAAAGAAAGTATATAGACAGAAGAGGGCCAATGAATAGACTCTTGGGTAATACTCACACTGAGCATTAGAAAAGTGATTGGTAAAGGAGATCAACAAGGGAGGAAGTTGAGGAGGAAAACTAAGTAAGGGTCACTTTATTGAACATAAAATCTGACAACTACTTGAATATGTGAGCTGGGAGCAAGATGCAAAGAATGATACTAAACTTGTAAATATGAATAGCTCAAAGAATAGTAGTGTCCTCCACAATACTCCTATGGTATTTGGAATCCTTCATGGTCTGACTTCAATCTATCTTTTCAGACTTCATTCCATCATGTAATCTTTTTTTTAAGCAGTTGGGGTTAAGTAACTTGCTCAAGGTTATACGGCCAGTTATTTTTTGTGTAGGTGCCGAGTATCTGAGGCTGGAACCGATCCCAGTTCTCCCAACGCTGGGGCAGGCACTCTTACTCACTGTGCCACCTGGCTGCCCCTCATCATGTAATCTTAATTCTAGTCAAATTGGTCTATTTGCTCCTTCTTATGTATGACATTATATCTCTTGCTTTCATGCCTTTGAATAGGCTGTGCCCTAGGCCTAGAGTACATTCACTCTTCACCTCCACTTCTAACTTACTGACTCATGCGACCTTCTCCTCCTCCTATTCTTATTGTTCAAATTTTTAAAACCCCTCAAAAACTAGTATGTATATATTTCATATTTTGTGTTAATGACCCACATTCATCTCTCTAGTAGAATATATGTAAGTTCATTTTCCCAGGACTATTTACTTTTTCTCTTTTTATCCCCAGGGCATAGAAGAGTGCCTGGTTCATAATAGGCAATTAATAAAATGCTTGTTCAATGGAATGTTGAATAAAGGAATCTGTGACTAAATTCATTGAAAGAATTGAGAAAATGACATGAATTTTAATAAATGGCAGTAGCACTGATGGATACTGAGTGGTACAAGCAGTTTGCACAACCCTTGAAGGAGGAAAGGTCATTAAAGTGCAATGGTAAGAGAATAGTCAGGAAGTAGCAACAAGGATCAAGAAGTATGTACATCCTTCCTCCTTCCTTGTGAGTCAGAAGAAGTAGAAGAATTAGTGAACAGAAATGTATCTTTAGGAGAAAGATGGTTTCATGATCACAATTTGGAATTTCAAAGTTTCCAGATATTGAAGTTATCATAATTGTGAGTCCCAATTCAAATGAAGTAGGTGTTAAAAGCAAAGTGGCAGAAGAAATGCTAGTTGAAATATTTGAGTACATAGGGAGTTGAAAATAGGCCAGCACTGTTGGAATAAAACTGATCTAGTCCTGGGAAACCAGAAACTTCTTCCATCTGAGTTGGTTAATGAATTTTGTGTGATGTAATGAAATGAAGAAAATCTCAGATATTCTGTTAGCATAAAATGGGCAGATGTTAGAGATGCCATGACACAGCCAGTGGCCTCTCTCATCCAGCAGAATCACGAGAATGCTACATATATGTCCTACTCCCAAGGAAAGAGAAGAGGTCAATGAATAACATCTGAGCAAAGAATCCAGGAAGATCTATGACTTCCCCTGCCCAGAAAACTTCTTAGTCATATTCACCATATTTCCAAATCACATAACACTGGCATCTAGCTCAGTTCACAGCTGGGCATCCCTCTAGCATAGTAGAAGAAAAACATTAACCCTAGGGTCAGTAGGTTCAAATCCTACCTTTGACTCTACCAATATGACCTCAAATAAGTCAGTTAACCTCTATGGGTCTCAGTTTTCTTATTTATAAAATAAAGTTGTTGGACTAGATAACCTCTAAGGTCCCTTTCATAAATAGATCAAAGAGCTATTAATTCTCAACTAATACATTACATTTTCAATTATAGTGCAGATACCATGGTGCCTTTGGCCCAGACATCTATTATTGGAGTGAACTCAACATAGACACTAGTGGAGAGTAGAGAATTTTCCTGAGAACCAACATGATTGTATTGCATGGTACACAGGTACTTCTTTGCAAAAAACAAACAAACAATGAAACAAAAAAACCCTAAATACACACACACAGAAAGAAAAAACTGGGGCTCAATGAAGTCCATGGTATAGACTGACATACTACATGCAAGGCAATGTGTTACATACCATGGAAAAATGACAAAAGTGAGATAATCCCTGCCCTGTAGGTACTTGCATTCTATCAAGAGATATAATATTTCACAGATAAATAGATTCAGCAAATATATGCAATGGATATATAGTGATGTGGTCAGATTAACAACCAGTTGGAAAATCAAGAAAGGTCCTTAAAGGAGGAGGCACTTAAAACTAAGCCTTGAAGGGAGCTTGAAGGGGTTAAAAAAAAAGTACGGGTAGTAGGGGGTAGGGGCCTCCAAGGTATGGAGAATAACAGCCCATGCAAAGGAATGGAAATAGGGGAATGGATTGTCTCATACCAGGAAGAGCAAGCAGGGCATTTTGGTCAAAGCCTAGAGAGTATGAAGAAGAGTAACAAATAATCAGTTTGGAAATGCAGGCCCAATGGAAAAGAAAGAGTTGGTAAGGTGAGGGTGAAGTAGAATCCAGCTTGAAAATGGAAATAGAATCCACACTAAGACTCATCTAATGGGTGATAAGGTTGAAGTCTGTGGTTTAAACTACAAAGATTTGTTGACAGGAAGTCATAGGCAAATATTCATGGTAGACAGAGAATGATCTCAATATGCCACTTTGCCAAGCCCAGGGGTGTAGGCACGTTTAAATGCAGTCATGTGCAGAAGAACTATGCTATCCAACCTCACCTGAATTCCTTTCAGCTGCAGAGGTCCTTCATTCATGTCCATAGTGATCAAGGAAGTAACTGAACTGGAACAACCATAACAATTAACAAGTATTTATTGTGTAACAATAATGTGTACTCAGTCTTAGGGCTACCCCAAAGTGTTACACATGGTCCCTACCCTGAAGGGACTCATAAGCTAAGAGATTGAGCAAAACTATTTAGTTAAGCAATTTGGTTGTATTCAACTGATCTGGAAGTATATTGTTACTGTTAATTTCCTACTGAGGTGGGACCTGGCCAATAAAGGAAAAACTAGGTCTCCTCCAAATTTCTATCTTGGGAAAGAACTCTCAGACTTTGGACAGCCAAAACAGAGAAGTTGACATCATTCTGGACTATGCTTCATTGTCACTATTATTATCACAAGAGACTAAGTGATTTAAACTACAAATATTTGGTGACAGGAAGTCATAGGCAAATATTCATGGTAGACAGATAATGATCTCAATATGTCACTTTGCCAGTAGATAAAGTGTTGGATTTTAAGTCAGGAGACATGATTTCAAATAAGGAATTTACCTTCCAGGAGCTCAAATTTCCCCACCCCCAAAATGTGGGAAATTAGTTTTAGTTCATAATATGCAATAGAAACAAGAGGCATTGCATGCAACATCCATCTCACTGTCTCCCTTTTCCCTCTATCTCTATACTTATCCTCACTCTTAACAAGATGGAACACATTCTTCCAACATTTCCTAATGCATAGATCCCATTATGTTACACACTTTTAAAATTTCCAAAGGTTACCCATTGGAAATATGATACTTGTAATTACTAAAAATTATATCACTAATACTATAGCTAGAAGAATATACATAGACTGAGGGTATGTGTACAAGGTGAATTTGAGGGAATGGCATAAAATTAATTAAGGGAACACAGGAACACACTGAGTACAGAAGGAAAGGTGAGGTAGGATGGAGTAAATTATGTCACAAGGAGAGACACAAGGGAAGATGAGAAGGTGGGCAATGGATATTGCTTGAAAGTTATTGTCATCAATGTTGACCCAAAGAGGAAATGATGCACACACTTAGTTGAATATAGAAATCTATCTTACCTGATAGGGAAGTAGGAGCAAAGAGATAACGGTGGTGTGATGGGAAAAAAGGAGAGCAAATAATGGAAGGTGGTAGACAAGTAAAACACTGGTGAAAAGGAAAAGGGTGAAAGGAAAGAGAGGACAACAGAAGGAAAAAATAGGATGGAGTCAAATACACACTCAGTAATCATAACTGTGAGTGTGAATGGGATGAATTTTCCCAAGAATCAAGCAGAAAGCAGAATCTATTAAGCTTCAGTTGAAGAAAAAAAAGCAGGGGGTAGAAATCCTAATTTTAGACAAAGTCAAAGCAAAATTAGATCTAATTAAAAAAGACAAGGAAGGAAATTATATCTTGCTAAAAGGTAACATAGACAATGATGCAATATAAATACTAAACATATGCACCAAATGATATAGCATACACATTTTTAAGGGAGAAATTAAGGGAGTTACAGGAAGAATCAGCAAAACTGTGAAGGATTTCAAATGTCCTTTTTCAGAACTTGATAAATGCAACCAAAAAAAAATAAACAAGAAGGAAACTAAGGAAATAACTAGGATATTAGAAAAGTTGATCTGATATGACAGACATTTGGAGATAATTGAATGGGAACAGAAAGGATTATATCTTTTTCTCCACTGCACATAGCACCTAGATTACAGTAATTATTCATTAGACCCTACTAATTAGAGCGTACAAGTTTCAAAACTAAATGTGGAAAGGCAGAAGTATTAAAGATATTCTTTTCAGATCACAATATGATAAAAATTACACTTAACAAAAGGCAGTGGAAAGATAGATTATAAATGAATTGGAAACTAAATGTCTAATCATAAAGAAAAAGTGAGTGAAAGAACAGATCGTAGAAACAATTAATAATTTGGTTAAAGTGAATTATGACAATGATACATCATCCCAAAATTTATGGAATACAGGCAAAACAGTATTTAGGGGGAAATTTATTTCTCTAAATTCTTACATCAACACAATATAGAAAGAACAGATCAGTGCACTGGGCTGCAACTGAAAAATAAAATAACTAGAAAAAGAACAAATTAAAAATACCCAAATTGAGTACCAAATTGGAAATCCTGAAGACAAAGGTGAGAGTAATAAGATTGACAGTAAAAACAACAATAACAATGACAAAAACCTGTCAAACTATTAAATAAATCTAAGAGATGGTTTTATGGGAGAAAATAAATAAGATAGATAAACCAATGGTTAATTTGCCTTAAAAAAGAAGTAGGAAGAAAACAAAATTTCCAGCATCAAAATTGAAAAGCGTAAAATCACCACCAATAAAGAAGAAATTGAAGCAATCATTAGGAAATATTTTGCCCAATTATATGCCAATAAATCTGACATTCTGAGTGAAATCATTGGATATTTATGAACCTATGAATTATCCAGATTAATGGATCAGGAAATAGAATGCCTGAATATCCCCATTTTACAAAAAGAAACTGAACAAGCCATTAATGAGCTATCTAAAAAAAAATCTCCAGGGCCAGATGGGCTCACAAGTGAATTCTACCAAACATTCAAGGAACAATTAATTCCAATACTATATAAATTATTTGGAAAAATAGAAAAAGGAGTTCTAGCAAAAGCCTTTTATGATGCAAATATGGTGCTGATACCTAAACCAGGAAAAGCTAAAATAGAGAAAGAAAATTATGGACTAATTTCCATAATAAATATTGATGGAGTGGGGCTCACTTTGAGAAGTGTTCTGTGATTTGATCTGTATTCTGGGAAGCTGTTGTCCAGGGCCCCCCCAGCTTTGAAAAACCCAGATGCTGATTTGGTATGGATGTAATGGTTGGACAGTTTGGAAATCTGTCTACTTGATCTGTTTCTGTCTTGATAATTCTGCCTGTATACTTTGAAGTTCGGGGTGCTGACCTTTTTCCCCTGAACAAGGTAAATGATATATGTCTGACTGATTAAAGTAAGCTTGTTAACTCATTTTGAGTTGCTTTCCTTTAACAAAGCAGATCCAAGAACCTGTGGTGGAAGCAACCCTGAGGACGTGCTTGGGGTGCTTGCCACTACAGATGTTCATGGATTCATAGCAAATTAGTGGCAAAGCTAGGAACCCAGTCTCTCCTGTCTGAGACGCCAAGTCCATTTACTTTAGGGAGCTGCAGAGCATAAGGGCTGCATCTGAGGGCAAAAAGAAATACATGTCTGGCTGAACATACCAGCAATAAGGTTTCTTATCCAGAAAGTGAGGTTTTTCCCTGCCTCTCATCCCAAACTCACTGATGACAGGAGCATGTACTTTGTGAATCTCACTGAATGAGTGGAAGATAAAAAAATGGAACTGAAGGGCAGGGGAATCAAAGATATTTTGTGATCCTAGATAATTGTTAATTGAGATTTGTTAGTGGAATGCCAGATAACCAGCAGTTTGAAGGAGATTCCCACACCTCTGAGACCTGCCTGCTTGAGCCTCCCAAGGCAAATGATTTCCTGACCAGCCTCCTTCCCACACCACTGTTAACTTCTCTCAGTGAAGAAGACAAAGGCTCTTCCTTTAGTATGAGTGCTAGCCACCAGTCCAGGGGAGGACGGTGAGGCCCCGATGACTGATCACTGTTGTGTCTATTTGTCCGATCTCTCCTCTCTCTGTTTGATCTCTTCATCTCTCTCTCTCTCTCCCTCTCCTCCCTCTTCCTCTTCTCTCTCTCTCTTCCTCTTCCTTCCTTTCTCCCTCTCTCTCCATCTGTATCTGGATCTCTCTCTGTCTCCTTCCAGAATGCTTATCCATTTCCATTATATCCTGACAAATGGATCTACCCCTTTGGAATCTGGCTCCAAGCTGAATGGGACTCATCATTGGGATGGGCATGTCATGTGAGTGAAACAAATTCCTCCCTTGGGCCTGGTGGGCAGCTGGATGCCACATACCTCCTGGGCATTGGGCTGAACACTTTTGCTCAGTCTTTGAAGGATACCGCCTACTTCTTGCTGTGGGAAGGAGTGCCATGGGCAGCACTGACCAGGGCAGAGGTTGACTCAGTTTCCTCTCCCTATAAGGTCTAGATAGCAGGGTAGGAAAGAGCTTGGTAGAGCTGACTGTGATTGGATAGGTCGTGTTTTTTAAATTTATGTTCTTTATCTCTTGAACTTCGTGTTACTTTCTATTTACTTGGCTGTGCACATGTTGTATGATGCCACTAGACTATAAGCTCCAAGGAAGGGACTATTTCATTTTTAGTCTTTGCATCTCTGGCACTGTGCATTGCGTGTAGTAGGTACTTAATAAATATTGTATTGAATTGGAAAAAAAATATTGATGGAAAAACGTTAAACATGCACTATGACCAGGTGTGATTTATACCAGGAAAGCAGGCTTGGTTCAATATTAGGAAAGTTATCTAAATAATTGGCCAATTCAACAACAACAAAAAAAGAAATAATATTATTATCCCAATAGATAATTTAAAAATTTTTGACAAAATATGGTAACTATTTTTATTTTAAAATTAAAAAAACTAGAGAGCATTCAATAAAGGGAATATTCCTTAAAAACATAAGCAGTGTGTATCTAAAACCATCAGCAATCATTATCTGTAATAGGGATAAGCCAGAAGCCTTCCCCATAATATCAGGGTGAAGCAAAGATGCCCATTATCACCATTATTATTCAATATTAGTACTGAAAATTTTAGCTCCAGTGATAAAAGAAGAAAAAGAAATTGAAGAGATTAGAATAAGCAATGGGGAAAGAAAACTATCACTCTATGCAGATGATATGATGGCATAATTACAGAAGACTAGAAAATCAACTAAAAAAACTACTTGAGATAATTAGCAAACTTAGCAAAGTTGCAAAATGTAAATTAAATCTACATGAATAATGAGTATTTCTTTACATGACCAAAAAGTCCAGCCCCAAGAGAGAGAAATCCCATTCAAAATAAGTGTAAACAATATAAAATACTTGGGAGTCTACCAGCTGAGATAGACCAAGGAACTATATAAATATGATATGAACAGAATTACAGAATGCTTTTCACACTAATAAAATCAGACCTAAACCACTTGAAAAATATCAATTGCTCGTGGGAAGGCTGAGTCAATATAATAAAAATGACAATTCTTTTAGAAGTTCCCAAAGTCAGTGATATGACCCCTGGGAGGTATTAGAATAATCAAGGGGGGGGGGGTGGTAGTAGCCTTGGGTGCAACTGTGGGGCATTGTATAAAAATAAGGGGGTGATGGAAGCATAAGGAAAGAAGAGAAGAAAAGAAAATTTTGAAAAACAATTATTACATATTTCACTGTATGTAACAGTTAAAGTCATAGTGATTATATTATTTTCCAAATAAACACACAAAATGCAAATTATAAACAATCAGAGGTCAAGTGTACCAACAGGTCTTAATAAGCAAGTGTTGACAGGTGAGCATTTTGCACACTGTTGAGAAGTCAAGCATGCATTGGCAGGAATATATGCATGTAATGAATAATTATGAATTATTCATATTATTATTATGAATATGTGCATTTATTGTTTACAATACTATACAGTTATATCATGCAATATTGCATCATCAAAATTTCAATTCAGGAAAACCCCAAAAATTTACAAAAGATTATTAGATTTAAGATGTGACTCTATTTCTTTCTCTCTCTCTTTAAATATATATACATACATATATGTATATATGTTTGTGTATGTATGTATACATACATGCATATATAGATACACACATATATGTGTGTGTATTATATTTTTCAAATGATGCAATATTTTTAAAAATGTTAAATGGTTAAAGAAAGTAGATCTCCAATGGGATGCTGAGCCAGTTTTTTAAAGGGGGAGCAGTGGGCCAAATAAGTTTGGGAATTTGGGGGCCCTAAACTAATTTACTTATTTGATGCTATACAAATCAAACTATCAAAAACTAGGTGATAAAAAGATAGAAAAAAAATTCCTCTAGAAGAAAAAAGTTCTGTAATATCAAAGGAATTAATGAAAAAAAATACAAAGGAAAGTGGGTTAGCAATATTAGATCTCAAACTATATTATAAAACAATAATAATCAAAATTATTCTGTACTTGTTAAGAAATAGAGTGGTGGATCAATGGGATAGATTAGGTACATAAGACCCAATAGTCAATGGAAACAGTAACCTAGAGTTTGACAAACACAAAGACCCCAATCTTTGGGATAAGAACTCACCATTTGACAAAAACTGTTAGCAAAACTGGAAAACAATTGGGCACAAACTAGGTATAAACCAATATCCCACACTGTATACCAAAATAAGGTGAAAATGGGCTCATGATTTAGACATAAAGGATGAAACCATAAGAAAATTAGATCAAGGAATAACCTACTTGTTGGATCTATGGGTAAGGGAAGAATGGATGACTAAAGAAAAGATAGAGGGCATTATGAAATGTAAAAGAGATAATTTTGATTATATTAAATAAAAATGTTTTTGCACAAACAAAACAATGCAATCAAGATTTGAAGGAAAGCAGAAAACTGGGAAACATTTTTAAAATTTCACTTATTTCTATTTATTTATTTTTAGTTTTCAAAATTCACTTCCACAAAATTTTGAATTCCAAATTATCTCCCTATCGCTCCCCTCCCCCATCCTATGACTGCATGCATTTTTATTGCTCTTTCCCCCAATCTGCATTCCTTTCTCTTCCCACCCACTTCTCTTATCCCCTTCTCCTTCTATTTTTCTGTCGGGTAAGATAGATTTTTATACCCCATTGCCTAAGTATCTCATTTCCCAGTTGCGTGCAAAAACAATTTTTTAGCCTTCCTTTTTTAAAACTTGAGTTCCAAATTCTCTCCCTTCTTCCCTCACCACCCATCCTATTAAGAAGACAAGCAAGTCATCACAGGTTATATATGTATAGTCATGCAAATCACTTCCATAATAGTAATTTTGTGAAAGACTAACTATATTTCCCTTCATCCTATCCTACCCACCATTTATTCTGTTCTCTCTTTTGACTTTGTCCCTCATCAAATGTGTTTGCATCTGATTACCCCCTCCCATTCTCTCCTCTTCCATGACTTGTGAGCAATTTTTTTTTTCTTGGAGACTTTGCATGTAGGAGCTTTGACTTTGTTGTCTTCTTCTGAGTGTATGTTTTGATCTTTCTTGTTATCAAAGTAAGTTTCCATAGTCTGAATTCCTGCCCCCCCCCCGACTATTTGTTCATTTTTCTAGACAATTATTTGACTTTTTTGTAGGACTATATGCCAAACTTCAGGGGTTTTGTGTAGCTGTTTTCAGAGATACTTCTAGGGACCTATAAGTCTTCAGTTCTTCCATGAAAGTATGATCTAAGGAGAGGTGTTTACTCCTATTCTGTCCTGTACTCTGCTCTTTGAGTAGCCACAAGCACTCTTTTTTGTCCTGGAACTGTGAGAAGAATTACATCTCCACTGGAGCCACAAGATCTGCCACACCAGTGCTCCTTCTCTCCTGAGGTCTGTCACCCAGGACTGCAACACAGATCCAAGTATGGGCAAAGCAACAGAATCCTGCCTCAGCAAGAGTAGAGAGACCCATATAATCTCCTTCTGATCAATTGTTCCATCCCCGACTTTGCATTATATTTATTTGTAGCCTTTACTTACATGCCCTACTAGAGTATAAGCACATTGAGTGTAGGAATTATAAGTTTTTTTTTTCTTTGTATCTTCTATTCCTTCTGCTTTTCATAGTTCAAGGATCCATAATTTTATAGCTGAGGAAATTTTATTCCCATAGCAATGAGGTATAATATTCAGCTTTCTTCCATCCATACAGACTACAAGTTCTATGCTACTTGTTATGTTGAGACTTTTGATAGCCCCAGAGTGTCATTTCACAACCCATTTAGTTCTATGTCTTTGAACTTAGCCAAACTGTTCCTTAGAAAACAGATATACTGCCCAACATCAGACTGTTTTTAACATCCTTCCACTTAGATGAGACCAGTCAGAACTTGTCTTCTGCTGTCCCAACCTTCAAGAATTCAGGATCACTATAACTACAATCTAACTACTCCAGCCTACTTTTACTTCCTTGAACATGACTCCATCTGCTATCTTCATATAATGGCTACCTATACCTGGAATGTTCTGCCATGTCATCTATCCCTCTTAGCTTCCCTGACTTCCTTAAATATTTAGTTCAAACCCTTCCTTATAGAGAACTTTTTCCATACCTCCCCATCCCAGTTCCTTATGCCTTCACTTCTCAGATTAATTTTATGTCCTCTGAATATATTTTATGTGTACATAATTATGGTTCTGTTATTAGAATGTGAGCTCCATAAAGCCAGGTAATCTTACTTTTGGCCTTTGTAACCCTAGTGTATAACAGAGAGCCATTTACAGTGTTAGGCCTTAATAAATGCTTGTTGACTGACTAACCTCCTTGTCATATTGAAACACACACATGTGTGTACACATTTATATGTATGTATATACAGATGTGTGTATATACACACATGTATTTATGTATATGTATACAAATCTATATCTATCTATATATAAAACTTAGATGAAGTGGAGAATGACTTTCTCAATGATAATCAAGTGAAGATACTGTAGGTCTTTTTAGAAGTTCCTCCTTCTTGTCTTAGGGGTCAAAAAAGTTCTAGAAGTCCACAGTGAGAGGAGAACAAGCAAACAAATAAGGATTTGTTCCTCTTCCCAAACAACAACTAGTCTTTTCTATCCTTAAAATTGGAAAATTGAATTTATAACAGTACCCTAAATTACATAATTATGAAACAGAAATGGATTCCCTGAGTTCAAAAGCATTTTACTTAAGCACAAAAGCATGGGAAGGGGGAGGGGAATAACTGGGTGGAGTGAAATATTATTAGTATACATTCCCAGGGTATGATGAATTCCCCAGGGGAGTCTTAATCTACTAATTGTTGCACCTACTTTATGCGGTTTTCTTGGTGCTGCAGGGGAAAAGCAGTTGTAGGTTAGTGGATGGTGGAGGGTGAAAGAGATTTTATTCCTAAAGCTTCAGTTTTTAGAAGAATGCTACCCCCAGGATCTCACCTGATACTGGCACTGTTTGTTCAGGAAAAGGATAGTCTACAACTGAGTGGAGGATGGACCATTCCTGAACTCAAATCTAGGCCAGTGTGTTCTTTTCCATATTCATTTGCTCATTTTCATGACTGAACATGTGTCTAGGGTGTGGTCCTAATGATTTGGAGCTTGGGGCCCAGATGGAAAGAGGAGGGGCTGAGCAATCTGTCCTTCCTGTCTGTTTCTGAGGAGACACCTTGCATTGAATACAATGCACTTCGCAAAGATGAGCACACCCCTTGCACCCTTTCATCAGCATTGGCCCTGTGATACCAGCAAAACCACCCAGTTATGAAAGTCTGTCTTTTTGTAAAAGGGTGGAGTTCTTAATATTTCATAATTATAGCATCAGTAAACTCCCAAGTTTTGGGAGGCTGTATCAACTTTCTCTAATTGTTTAGTGAAAGCAAATTCTGGGAATTTTAAAGGAAAATATTTTCATGTTAGTTGATATAGGTCATTTTACTCTGCATGGATTTAAAAGAGTGCATCTCTTCCTTTTATATAATTAAAAACTTAACAGTGAACGTCAGTAAAAGGATATCTATTATTTCCTACATAGCTTACCCATAAAAATATATTTAGGGCTGAGGTTCCTCAAACTCTCTATAGAATAATTACCCTACATTCTTCCAATTATTCACAATCATAAAATATGAATTATGAGCTACCCTAGCTTGACTCCTTTTATTTTAAAAGGGAAATATTAATAATCCCAGATGTATCTTTTTTTCTTCCTTCCCTTTTTTTCTCTCATCTAAAAATGGAAGCATAAATATTAGTAGACAGAAAGTAGACACTACATTCACCTCCTTAAAAGCATTTTCATGTCTCTTGGATCAAAACTCTCCTTATCCAAAATTGTGGCACCATCATTACAAAAGGCACTGAATCTATTGATTGATGAGAAAAGCTCTTTTTTTTTGTGGGTTCTTTGTAACCAATACCCAGAATGACCTGTCCCAGGAGAGGTTACATGGCTGTACCGAGCTGCCTAAACCCCAAAACATAAGGGACGCTCCATTAGCAGTTGCTTGACTTCCATGTCCTAAATAAATATTAATCCAGTAATTAATTAATCCAGTACAGGCATGACCTGCAGACAAAGACCATTTCTACTTTTTTTACTTTTCCTATTCTCTCAGCACAGTGTCTGGCACACAGCTTAAGAAATGCTTGTTGACTTGAATTCAGTTGAATTTGATTGCCATTTCAGATAACCACCAAGAGATATAGAGCAAATCTGACCATATGAAAACTCTACTCAGTCAACACTAGTGGTTTCCACTAAGATGAAATATAAATTCCTCTATTAAGCTTTTAAAGCCTTTTACAACTTGGCCCTAACCTATCTTTCCAGGCCTGTTATACATTATTCCTTCTTTTATTCTCTGTGATTCGTTCAGATTGACTTTCTCTTTTCTTCACACATTCCATTTCATCTCCTTTGTACTGACATACTCTTGGAATAGTTTACCTCCCTACTGATTCTTCATAGAGTCCTCATGCAATCCCTTGATGACTCCTTTCAGTCTTGTTCTTCTAGGGCTACTTGATAATATAGCACATAGAGTGTGGGACTCAGAGTCAGGAAAACCTGAGTTAGAGTCCTGCCATAGACAATTACTAGCAGGTCAACACTGGGAAAATCATTTAACTTTTCTGTACCTCAGTTTTCTCATATGTAAAATAAGAAAAATAACGTGCCTACCTCACAGGGTTGTTTGTGAAGATCAAATGAGATAACATATGTAATGTACCAGTACCATCTTCTTAAAAGTTCCTCATTGGTTATGTTCTTGCAGTCTGTTTCATTCCAGCATGGGCCTAGCCATTGCCCTCTGTGTGATAGTTATTTTTCAGCTCTTCAAAAGTTATTGCATTCCATATTTTTTTTAGCAATACAGGAATTAAGTAATTAGAAATGAACAACTGAAGACAGAATATCTGCTGAGCTTTAAGACACTTTTTGATCGCTTGACCAGAATCCAAGCACAAGCTGTCAAGCAAGCATAACACAATAAAGACTTACCATCTTCCTAACAATTGCATTAGCTAACCCCAAACCACTCATACTAATGAATCCTAACCTCAGGAGAGAGTTATGTGCTACTGAAAAAATAATGCCTATTTGCAAAAATCTTCTAAACAAGTATTTACATGATGGGCCGCCTTAGCCCAGAGGGTTTTTACTGCATAGGCTCATTCCTTTGTGAAAGGCAAGTAATTATTTTTAAGATGAGCATTATCAATGAGGATCTGCAAAGACATGTTCAGAGCTTTACCTCAAATTCATAGGGACCAATGGGACACAGCCCTTCCTCCTAAATTTGAACATTTACTTAACTATATTCCTTCCGAATCATTATGTTCAAGTTCATGGAAAGTACATCCCTGAGACTCTACGGAAGAAGGTTGGAAACCCTGGGTTCAGCCCACAAGCTTGTTACCTCTGTGACTTTGTGGAAATCACTTTATTTTCCTAAACTTCTGTTTACTCAATTTCAAAATAAGGGAGTTGGACTTGATGGCCTCTAGTCCTTTTAAGCTCTTCTTCTTAGTTCCTAGGAACCTCTAAGTATACATTTAAAACCTACACTGATGTTCATGGTCTTTTTATAAATCAATGGCCAATGTTTTTAAAATATATAAAATTAAAATGACAGATATTACTCTATTTTGATAAGGTGATGGTAGTTGTCAGGTATTCTTAACATTTTTTATTTGTTATAAAAGCCTCTAGTAGTCTATGTATCTTCTTAGAATAATGTTTATAAATATCAAAAATAAAATATATAGAAGTTTACAGGAAAAGAATTTTACTGAAATAGATTTTCACTTTTTGTCATTGTAAAATCATTTTTTTCATATTCACCTGTTCAAGACCCCATGGCCCTTAGCAAAATCCTCTTCTATCTCCCAAAATCTGTCTGAGCCCATGATTTTGTTTCAATTACTGGAGCACATATTTTTTGCTTCAATTACACTATCTATCCCTCTCATGCTCTGCCATTCCTTTTTCCTTTTGCCTTCAATCTTTCCCAACATCAGTCTATTTTACAATGAATTCTGTCTCTTCTTTACATGGTCAAAGTATTCAAGCTTCTGTTTCAGTGTTTGTCTTTCCAATGAATAGTCTAAATTAATTTCTTTAAGTATTGATTGATTTGACCTCCTTTCTATCCAAGGGACTCTCAAGTTTCTCCAATAGCACAATTGAAAAGAGACAATTCTGTGGTGCTTAGTTTTACTTGTAGTCCAACTCTCACCATCATACTTTTTTTTTCATTTTATATAATGCTAAATTACAGATAAACACATTGGAGACTGAAAAAATTACAATTTAAGAAAGATATTTTGGGGGGCGGAGCCAAGATGGTGAAGTAGAAGTACGACCTTCCCACGGCTCCAGCTTCCACCTTCCCCAATCCATGTAAAAAGGGGACTCTAAACAAACTTTGGAGCTGCAGAACTCACAAAATGACACAGAGAAGATAACCTCCTGCTGAGGACAGCCCAGCAGGCTGGCAGGAATCCAGCGCAGCGATCTGGGAGCTGAGCCCAGCCCCATGCAGAGTCGGTAGACCCAGGGTGGGCCTGACCAGCCCTGGGCCAGAGGGACTCCAGATCAGCAGGAGCGGTGGCAGTTTCCAGATTTATCAACACATAGATGCGAAGGACAAAGTGAGAGGTCAGTACAGTCTGGACTTTGAGACCAGTAAGTGGGAATGCGTGGCTTTTACCCCTGGGGCAAGAAGCCACTGAGATGTAGGCACAGCCAGCCAGTGCCACATGGCAGCTTCAGCTCCTGGCCTGCAGAGTGTAGGGGGACCAAGAACCAGTCTGAGGGGTAATTGCTCTTGCTTTAACCTGCTTGGATCTGGATTGCAGTCTAGGGTGGAGGTCCTGGGGTGGGTGTCCAGCTTGCCAGAGCATGTGGAAACCTCAGAAAGGGCACCCATCTAATACCTCCAGCAGCTGAGAAAACCCCAGAGTTTGGGACGAAATCTCCCCTGTCTGGCAGCAGAGTCTTACTGTGGCAAAAAGCCCAGGGCTCAAGTGACTGAGGGGTGACATGACCAGGCAAAGGAAACAAAGCAGACAGAAGATTGCAACATTACACTCCTATTTTGGGGACAAAAAGCAGCAAAACATGGAACAAGAGGAAAACAGTGAAGTCAGAACTCCTGTACCAAAAGCTTCAAAGGAAAATATAACCTGGTTACAGGCCATAGAGGACCTTAAGAAGCAGATAAGAGAAGTGGAGGAAAAATTAGGAAGAGAAATGAGAACAATGCAAGAAAATTATGAAATGAAAGTCAATAGCCTGACTGAGGAAAATAATACCTTAAAAAACAGACTGACTTAAATGGCAAAGGAGGCTCAAAAAGGTAATAAGGAAAGGAATGCCTTAAAAAACCGAATTTGCCAGATGGAAAAATAATCTCAAAAGCTAAATGAGGAGAATCATTGCTTCAGAATTAGATTGCAGCAGGGTGGCTAGGTGACGCAGTGAGTAAAGCACCGGTCCCAGAGTCAGAAAGACCTGAGTTTGGTTCCAGCCTCAGACACTTAACATCCACACAAAAAAACTAGCCGTGTAACCTTGGGCAAGTTACTTAACCCCAATTGCCCTCCAAAAAAAAAAATTAGATTGGAGCAAATGGAAGCTAATAACTTTATGAGAAATCAAGATGCTGTTAAACAGATCCAAACAAATGAAAGAATAGAAGGCAATGTGAAAATATCTCATGAGAAAGATATTTGGTCTCACCCTAAATAATTTTTTCTGCTCATCATGTGTGTGAGTGTGTGTGGATATACTCACACATAATTAGATTTTTCTACTTTTTTGCCTGAAAATGTTTTGGCTAGACCTTACTCTTTTTATAACTTATAATTTTGTATCATCACGATTTCTCCCTTTATAAATTAAGCCTAATGGAATGTTGCTTTCTCAGTGTTCAGTGTCCTGTAAATCGTTCTTTTTAAATCAGTCAAAACTTTGGAATGTCTTGGAATTGTACTTTCTCTGAGAATGGAACCTCCATAGCACGTCTACATCTGTCTCCTCTACTGACACAGACAGCACCCTAGTTCAGGCCTTTATTTTCTATTGCCAGACTATTTTGACGTCTTCTTAATTGCCCTACAGTCCATCAGCAAACAAACATTTATTAAGTGCTTCCCAGGCACTGTGCTAAACACTGGGGATAGAAAGGTAAAAGGCAATTCCTGCCTTCACAGAGCTCATGATCTCACAAGGTAGAAACATGTAAACAACCACATATAAACAAGCTATGAATGGATAAATAGGAAACAATCAGTAGAGGGAAGGTCATAGAATTAAGAGTTTCTAGGAAATAGAGGGTGGGGCTTTTTCTAACACTTGAAAGAAGCCAAGAGTCAAAGCTGAAGAAAGATGGCATTCTAGGCATGAGGGACAACCAGAGAAGGTGCTCAGAACCTCGAGATGGAGAGTCTTGTTCCAGGAACATAAAGGAGAATAATGTCATTGGATGGATGAATATGTGAGGGAGACATTAAAGTACAAGAAGACTGGAAATGTTTTTGTAGGGTAAGAGGCTAATTTATAAAGTGATTTGGATAGTAAATAGAGGATTTTATATTTTGTCCAGGCTTCTAGGCTCTCTTCTTTCCAAGCTATCTTTGATACAACAACCAAAATAACCACTTAAAATATTGCTGACCTTGCCACTCCCTCCAAAGAACTTTCAGTTGATCATAATTTCCTCTAAGGATAAAATATCAACTCTTCAACTTGTCTTCCTTATCAAGGTCCATCCTACCTTTCCAGATTGATTTCACTTCCCTTCACATTCTCCATATTCAGCCAATCTGACCTACTTTCTACTCTACATGCACGATTTTCTATTTTTGATTCTGTGCCTTTAGGCACAGGCTGTCCTCCATTCTTGGATGGCACTCCCTCTTCATCTCTTGCAATCTCTAGCTTCATCAAGTACTCAGCTCCTGTATCACCTTCTATGGGAAGCCTTTACTGACAAACCCTACTAGTGTAATTAGCTCCCTCCTTGAAATGTCAAGGGCATATTCTTCTGTTTACAAGTTGTACAAACCAATAGAGTGTAAATTCCTTGAGGAATAGACTGTTTTGCATTTTGTCTTTGTGTCCCCCAGACCTAGTATCATACCTTGCACCTAGTAAACATTTAATAAATCAAACAGAAACTACTTTTGGATTGAATTGGAGGATGTCCTTCAAATAAAGTAAAATCATCTCATACACAATAGTTCCCCTCAATTATAATGTTTCCTTCCCATTTTTGGATAAGAATGGATAGCAAATTATTTCCATATCCATACAGAATGGAAAGAACTACAAATATTTATACTTGAGAGGAAGACTTAGGGGAAAATATACATAATGATTGCTATTAAGTATTTGATGGTATATCACATTGAAAGAAATATTTTTTTTCATTTGGCCACAGAGGTCAGAATCAGTAAGAATAGGTAGAGGTTGCAAAGAAGATCTATGCTGGGTGTGAAGGAAAAAAAACAGACAATCAAAAATGTTCTTAATAATTAGCACTCATAAAGGGAATGGTCCCCCTGGGAGATTGCGGGCTTTCCTTCAGTAGAAGACATCATACAAGGATCATGTTTAGTGATGAATTCTTATTGAAACATAGGTACAAGTTCAAGTTGGATCAGATAGTCTCTGATATCTCATCTTTATCTGAGATTTGTGATTCAGATTAGGAATTTCTCTAAATGGTAGGGAAGCCACGTAGGATATGAGTCTCTGCCTTAGGTTTCAAAAAACAAACAAACAAAAAATCCCACTAAAACACAGAAAAGAGAAAGATCATCCAAGAAGACAAAAAACAGATTCTCTTCCCCATTGCTTTTCATACCCTCTCAAAGCTAAGTACAATCAGGGAATTTTCGAATCCCAAGCAACATAACTAACCACAAAGTACCATCAGAAGATGAAACAAGAGGATGAAGAAAAAAGATGAGGACTGAGTATAAGGAAAGTTCCTTTGTGGCATAAGTCACAAATAAAGACAATAGCATTATGATGATAGTGATGATGGTCTCACTCACACAGCTCTATTGCATAAGTATAGGGTTTTGCATTTATTTTTAAAAGCTTGTAAAATGTTTTCTTCATATTTTCTTTGTTTCTTTTCTTTTCTGCATATTTTCTTTGATATCTTTTGTTTTGACAACACAGTCATTTCTGGAAACACCTTTCCTACCCCCCCACAGCCTCCTCCATATTGAACCCAATCACAAAGCCAAGAAAAACAGGTCTGTGTATTTTTCACAGGAATACTATAACGAAAAGTACTCCATGATAAAATCCAGTATTTTGTTAGACACAGCCTGGTGAGCAATAAAGGCATCACTACAGTAAAGTGAAAGTTAAAAATTCATTGTTAATGTAGAGCCAACCAGAATATGTCAAATTGAAAGATACTTTCATGAGCAACTTCTTTGTACTGAATGCTTTTTATCTATTTATAAAAAAAATTGAAACACATATGTTTCCTTTAAGTATTCATTTTGTATAATTTGACTATTCATTAAAAGAATTTATCTGGGTAAGGTGGAAGAAGGCTCACTTTTTATTATCATTTTCCCATTGTCATTAGCATCATTTAAGATGCTCTGAAATATAAATCATAATAAAAGTAACTAAGGAAAGATTCAAAGATATATAGTGATTAAAATATCTTATAATGAAAAGATCACTGACCTTGTAGTGAGAAGACCCAGATTTATATACCAGTTTTGTCATCTAATAGCTGTGTGATTTTAGAGAAAGCATAAAACCTCTCTGACCCTCAATTTGCTCATCTAAGAACATCATGCAACAAAACCTGACCTTTTTATCTGGGTTGATGTGAGAATCATATGAGATATAATTTGTGACATTGTTTTATGAATTGAAACTATACAAAACATAAGCAATTATTATTGTCATCTTTTTTTCTCCTTTTTTATTTTTTAGTTTACGTCATTCATTTCCATAATATCTGGAGTTACAAATTTTCTCCCCATTTTCCACCTACCCACCTCCCCAAAATAGTGATCCTACTGGATATCCCCTCCCTCAATCTGCTCTTTCCCATATTTTCTCCTATCTCCCCTCCAATTTTCCAGTAGGGCACGATGGACAACTATGCCCCAGTGCCTATGTATCTTATTTCCCAGTTGCACCTAAAGTAATAGTAATAATAGCGTATATATATATTTAAACATTTGATTTTAAAACGTTGAATTTCTGATTCTTTTCCTTCCTCCCTTGATATCCACCCTTAAAAGGAAGATAAGCAATTCAACATAGGTTGTACATGTGTAGCTATGCAAAACATTTCCATAGTGGATATATTGTGAAAGACTGACTATATTTCCCTCCATCCTGTCCCACCCCCCACTTGTTCTATTCTCAAATTTGATCCTATCCTTTTCAAAAATGAGTGCTTTCAACTTACCTCCCCCCCGCAGCCTGCCCTCCTTTCCATTATCCCCCCTCTAATCCCCTTCCCCTCTACTCTCCTATAGGGTGAGTTATCCTATTTGGTGTGTATGTCATGTCCTGCCTAAGCCAAATTCAGTGAGAATAAGGTTGACTCATTCCCTTTTGCCTTCATGCTCTTCCCCTCCATTGTAACAGTTTTCGCTTGCCTTTTCTATGTGAGATATTTTGCCCCATTCTGTCTTAGCCCATCTCCTCTCATTATATTCCTCTCTCACCTCTTCATTTCACTTTTTAATTATCATCCCTTCCTATTCAATTGATCCTGTGCCCTCTATGTATTCCTATACATATATATACACATACTCACATATGTATTCATATACCCATATAACCTCCTCTACAGAAATATATGTATGCATGTATATATGTGTGTAGTGTGTATGTATATACATTTCTATTCTCTTTCTCATACTGAGAAAAGTTTCATAAGTTACAATTATCATTTTTCCATGTAGGAATGTACATAGTTCAACTTTGATAAGTTCCTTTCCTTACGATTTCTTTTCTTTGTTTACCTTCTCATGCTTCTCTTGCTTCTTGTGTCTGAATGTCAAAGTTTCTATTCACCTCTGTTTTTTCTTCATGAATGCTTGAAAGTCCTTTATTCCACTGAATGACCATATTTTCCCTTGAAACATGATACTCTGTTTTGCTGGGTAGGTGATTTTTGTTTATAATACCAGCTCCTTTGACCTCTAGAATATCATTTTCCAAGCCCTTCAATCCCTCAGTGTAGAAGCTGCCAGATCCTGTGTTATCCTTATTGTGTTTCCATAATATTAAAATTGTTTCTTCCTGGCTCCTTGTAATATTTCTTCCTTGATTTGGGAACTCTGGAAACTGGCTATAATATTACTGGGAGTTTTCTATTTGGGGTCTTTTCAGGAGGTGATTGGTGGATTCTTTCAACCTCTATTTTGCTCTCTGGTTTTAAAACATCAGGGCAATTTTCCTTGAGAATTTCTTGAAGGATGATTTCTAGGTTCTTTTTTTGATCATGACTTTCGGGTAGTCCAATAATTTTTAAATTATCTCTCCTGGATCTCTTTTCCAGGTCAGTGGTTTTTTCCAATGACACATTTCACATTGCCTTCTATTTTTTATTTGTCTGGATCTGTTTAATTGTATCTTGATTTCTCATAAAGTCACTAGCTTCCATTTGCTGCAATGTAATTCTAAAGGAATGATTCTCTTCAGAGAGCTTTTAAGATGTTTCCATCTGGCAAATTTGACTTTTTTAAGGCATTCTTCTCCTCATTGCCTTTTTGAGCCTCTTTTGCCATCTGAGGCAGTCTATTTTTTTTTAAAGCAATTGGGGTAAAGGAACTTGCTCAAGGTTACATGGCCAGTTATTTCTGGGTGTGGTGCTAAGTATCTGAGCCTGGATTCGATCCCTAGGTGATCCCAACACTGGGGCCAGTGCTCTTACTAGCTGAGCCACCTGGCAGCCCTGGTGGTCTATTTTTTAAGGTGTTATATTCTTCAATCAGGTTGTTGACTCTCATTTCATAATTCTCTTGCATCATTCTCATTTTTCTTCCCAATTTTTTGTCCACTTCTCTTGTTTGATTTTCAAAATCCTTTTAAAGCTCCTCTATGACCTCTAAGCAATTCATATTTTTCTTGGAAGCTTTTGCTGCAGGAGTTCTGACTTCACTGTCTTTCTCTTCTTCCATGTTTTGATCCTTTTTGTCCCCAAAATAGGAGGGTAAATTTGGATTCCTCTGTTTGCTTTGCTTCCTTTGCTTACACATATTACCACTCAATTACTTGACTTTTGAGTTTTTTGCCACAGTAGAATTCTGATGCCAGAGTGGGAAGCTATATCCCAAACACTGGGGTTTTCACAGCTGCTGGATCTATTAGTTGGCTGCCCTCTCTGAAGCCTCCACATGCTCTGGCAAACTGTTCATGCACCCCAGGTCCTCCACCCTAGACAGTGATCCAGATCCAGCACGTTAGAGCAAGAGCGATTACCCCTCAGACTGGTCACTTGTTCTCCCTGCAATCTGCAGGCCAGGAGCTCTGAAGCAGCATGGTGAGGGTCCAGCTGCTTCTCTCTCCAGGGGGAGAAGGCCAGATCTCTCTCCCAAAATCCCGTGCCTGCAAAGTCTACACTGACCTCTCACTTTTTCTTTGTCATCTATGGGTTGATAATTCTGGAAAGTGCCACAGCTGCTGGTGATCTGAAGTCCCTCCAGCCAGCAGCTGCTCAGGCTGCCCTGAGGTTAAAACCTCTGGCTCCCATGGGGCTGGCCTCAGTTCCCATGTGAGAACACTGTGCTGGCCACCTCCTGGCCACAGCCTGCCAGACTGTCTTCAGTGGGACGTTAGCTTCTCTGTGTCATTTTGTGGGTTATGTAGTTCCAAAGTTTGTCTAGAGTCATTTTTTACATGAATTGGAGAAGGTGGAATCCAGAGCCATGGGGAAGTCCTCTTTCTACACTGTCATCTTGACTCTGCCCCCTATGTCATCTTTTAGATAAAAAAATGAACCTCTGCAAAACTCTCTAAAGAGCTTCTTCATGTCAAGAAAGTCACAGTATGTTTCTCAATATTATAACAGAGAAGCTTAAGGTTTGAAAGGTCTTGCCAAGTTGAAAAGCATTAAGAAACCTCCCAATGACATCATTGCCATCATCTTCCTCATTCTACATCATCATCATCACCAGCAGCACTACCAGTACCACCACCACCATTATCTATTAATTAAGTGCCCATTATTTTCCAGGCACTATGCTAAGTGTTGGGGATACAAAGAAAGTTAAACAAAAGACAAATATCCAAAACACATGTCCCTACTCTCAATGAGTTCATAGTCTAGTGAGGGAGACAAAACATGAAAGCAACTATGTACAAAGAAAATATATACTGATTGAATTTGGAATAATCTTTAAAGAGAGGCATGGAAGTCTCACAAAAGATGGGATTTTTGCTTATATGTGTAGAAGGCAGAAATGAAGAAGGAAAATACTTTTAACATGGGGAAAGCCAGTAAAAATGCCCAGAATCTACAGATGGAATATTTTCTGTGAGGAACAGCAGGAAAGTTAGTTTCATTGGATCACAAAGTATGTGGTGTGTGGTGGGGGAGGGAGGACAGGTTGTAAAAGATTTTGAATATCAAACAGAGAATTTTATATTTGATTCTGCAAGTGAAGTGAGACACTGGAATGTTGAAAAGGGAGATGGCATGGTCAGATTTACACTTAAGGAAGATTAATTTGAAAGGTTAGTGGAGGATGAACTGGAGTGGGGAGAGCCTTGAAGCAGAGACACCAACCAGCAGATTATTGAAATATTCCAGGCCTGAGTTGCTAAAAGCCTGAACCATAGTGGTGACTTTATTAATGACAAGGAGAATTACAAAAAAGATGCTGTGAAACACAGGATTCAGGAATAAAAATGTGAGGTGAGTGCAAATGAGAAATTGAGGAAGTCAGTAATGCTGCGATAGGTTATTCTCCAAGGTCCCCTTAGTCAAGTGAAAAAAATAGGCTTATCAACAACATACTTAGTTACTAGGTGATGCACATTCTTGTCACAGTGACTGATAAAATCATCCACTAGGCATAGCATAGTTGCCAGTAGATAGACTACAGTTATATCATAATGAATTCCTAGTTCATTTAAGTAATTTTAAAGTTATTTTTAAAAAGAAATGTGTCCAGATTACACATTCTATCTTAGAAATAATTTTTCTAGCTCTTTGTATAATTCTTTATTTTTAATGTCTTGATGTACAAAGACCCATTTTCATTTTTAAAAGTGCCCTTTCCAAAGTTTTAAACCACATAGACTCAGTTTAGAATATTTTGAACGAATGCTGACAAATAGCTATCCATATGCTAGAAAAGTAAAAATGGGGCATGGTTGAAATTAAGGTAACATTTTGATATATGACTCACAGTTTTAGGCAGGCATCTGAGTCTCAATGACATGTAACAATTGCCTAGGTTAAGGTATATTGAACAGGTATAAAACCAGTCTTCCTGAATCAAAGAATACCTCTGGATCCTTAAGGGCATGCTGTCTGAACTTTTTTTTTTCCCTCTCCATTACTAAGAAGTAATTTAAAGACCAATATCCTTGTATTTAACCTACAATTTTGAATCATTTAAAAGGCAGGGATATTTATTTTATTTTCTTCTTGAGGTGGAAGGAGATATTTGTCTTTACTAAGCTGATTTACAACTATTACTAAAGAATTAATATGATGCAGTGACAGAAATGGCAATATTGGCAAATGCTGGATTGTGGGGTGAGAGAAAATGAAAAGTTAAACATGAACCCATGTGATTTGAAAGATAGTGTGTGTCATTAACAAAAATATAGAGATTCAGAGGGAGAAGCAGCTTAGGGTGGAGAGAGTGGAGAATATAAATCTGAGATAATAAAAAAAAATCTAGTTGACCAAAAGACTTGTGATGGAAAATGCTATACTTCTCCAGAAAAAGAACTATGGATACTGAATGCATGATGAAAGATATCATTTTCTCCTTTTTTTCTTGTAGTATTTACATTTTTTTCTCGTTCTTATTTCACAACATGATTAATGTGGAAATATGTTTAAAATTATTGTACAGGTATAGCCTATTTCAGATTTATTGCTATCTTGGGAAAGGGGGAGGGGAAGAAAAAAAATGAAAGTCAAAATGTCATAAAAGTTAATGTTGGGGAAAAAGGAAAAAAAAAACACAAAATAATCCAGTTTAAGCCATAAAAAGCAGTGTGTTAGCAATGAAGCCCTCAAAAAAACTATATCAATGTCCACCACCACATTGGTAAGGGTTCTGCATCAGGAAGTAGCAACTTTTTCATCTATGCAGTATACAGGAAGTAATTCTATGGATCTTTTTTTTAAATATATTTAGTATTTTCCCCAGTTACATGTAAAAATAATTTTAACATTTGTTTTTAAATTTTGATATCCAAATTTTCTCCCTTCCTCCATTCCCACTTAATCTCATTGGGAAGGCAAGCAATTCAATATATGTTATACATGTGTAGTCATGCAAAACATTTTCCATATTAGTCACATTGTGAAAGAAAACAGACCAAAAAAAACCTTAAAAATAGAGTAAAAAGTATGTTTCAATCTGTATTCAGATACTGTCAGTTCTTTCTTTTGGAATAAATGACATTTTTCATCATAAGTCCTTATATTTGTCTTGGATCATTGCATTACTGAGCATAAGTAAGTCAGTTGAGTGGCTTACAATATTGTTGTTACTTTGCACACAGTACATTTCACTCTGCATCAGCTCATGTAAGTCTTTCCAGGTTTTTCTGAAAGCAGTCTGCTGATCATTTCTTGTAGCACAAAAGTATTCCATCACAATCATATACCATAATTTGCTCAGTCATTACCCAATTGATGGGCATCCCCTCATTTTCCATTTCTTTGTCCCCAGAAAAGAGCTGCTACAAATATTTGTGTACATATGTCTTTTTTTTTCTTTTTGTTTATCTCCTTTGGGATATAAATCTAGTAGTAGTATTGCTAGGTCAGAAGGTATGCGTGATTTTGGTTTTATAGACATTTTGGTATAGTTCCAAATTGCTCTACAGAATGGCCAAATACGTTCACAACTCCATCAACACTGCATTAATGTCTGATTTTTCCCACATGCCCGCAACATTTGTCATTTTCTTTTTCTATCCTCTTAGTCAATATAATAGATGTGAGGGAGTACCTCAGAATTGTTTTTATTTGCAAGTCTCCAATCAATAGTAAGCCAGAGTTTTTTATTTTTTTAATATATGACTACACATAGCTTTGGTTACTGCATCTGAAAACTATTCATATCTTTTGATTACTTATTAATTGGACAATGGCTCAATTCTCTATATGTTTGAGAAATGAGGTCTTTATCAGAGAAACTTGCTTCAATTTTTTTATTCACAGCTACTATTAATAACTTTATTTCCCTAAGGGGAAGCTAAGTGGTGCAGTTAATAAATCACCCACCCTGGAGTCAGGAGGACCTGAGTTCAAATCTGGCCTCAGACACTTGACACAAAAAGCAGCTGTGAGTCCTTGAGCAAGTCACTTAACCCCAACTTCCCTCCAAAAAGCCAAAAAAATTAACTTTATTTCCCTCCATCCTATTTCTCCTCCCCGCTCCAGTTTATTCTAGCCCTTCTTTCTTTTCACTCTGTCTCTCCTCAAAAGTGTTTTGCTTTAGACTAGTCCATCCCACAAACTTCCCTCTCTTCTATCACCCTCTTATCCCCTTCCCCTCCTACCTCCCTATAAGGTAAGATATATTTTTATATGTATATGAGTGTATATATTGTTCTATGAGCAAGTTCTGAGGAGAGTAAGGCTCACTAACTCCCCCTCTTTGAACCCTTTCTTTCCTTCCATTGTAAAAACTTTCTCTTGTCTCTTTTATGTGAGATAGTTTACCCCAGTCTACCTCTTCATTTCTTTTTCCAAGCATTCCTCTCTCATTACTTCATTTAGTTTTTATAGGGGCAGCTGGGTGGTGCAGTGAATAGAGCACCAGCCCTGGAGTTTGAGGATCTGAGTTCAAATCTGGCCTCAGATACTAAACACAAAAACTAGCTATGTGACCTTGGGCAAGTCACTTAACCACAATTGCCCTCCAAAAGGTAATTTAAAAAAATTTGTAGATATCCTTTCATATTCAACTAACACTTTTGCCCTCTGTCTATATATACTCGTACTATATGGCCTAATAATGACAAAGTTCTTATGGTCATAAGTATTTTTTCCCATGTAGGAATGTAAACAGTTTAACTTTATTAAGTCCCTTATGATTAACCTTTCCTGTTTACCCATTAATGGTTCCCTTGAGTCTTTTATTTGAAAGTCAAATTTTCTATTCAACCTGGGTCTTTTCAATCAAGAATGTGTGAACATCTCCTATTTCATTGAATGTCCATTTTTCACCTGAAGGATTATACTCAATTTTGCTAGGTAGGTGATTCTTGATTGTAATACTAGCTCCCTTGCTCTCTAGAATATCATATTCCAAGTCCTTCAATTCTTTAATGTAGAAGCTGCTAAAACTTTTTTGTTTGTTTTGCTTTCTTTTTTTGCTTCTTTTTTAAATTTCCTCTCTTTTTTATTTTTTAGTTTACATCATTCATTTACACATTTTGAGTTACAAATTTTCTCCCCAATTTTCCCTACTGAACACCCCAAAAAAGCTTTCCCATTGAATATCCCCTCCCCCAAACTGCTATCTCCCATATTTTCCCACACCCCCCTTCAACTTTCCAGTAGGGTATGGTGGATCTCTGTGCCCCAGTGCCTGCATATGCCATATCCCAGTTGCATGTAAAATAATAATAATATGTACATATATTTTTAAACATTTGATTTTAAAACTATGGATTTCATATTCTTTACCGTCCTCCCTTATTACCCACCTTCACTAGGAAGATAAGCAATTCAGTTCAGGTTGTATATGTGTAGCTAAGCAAAACATTTCCATAGTGGATATATTGTGAAAGACTGACTATATTTCCCTCCATCCTATCTTACCCCTCACTTGTTCTATTCTTTACTTTGATTCTGTCCCTTTTCAAAAGTAAGTGCTTGCAACTTCCCTCCCCTCCCCAGCCTTCCCTCCCTTCTATTATCCCCCCTCTCTTCCCCTTCACTCCTACTCTCTGGTAGGGTAAGATACCCTGTTTAGTGCATATGTTATTCCCTCCCTAAGCCAAATTCAATGATAATAAGGTTGACTCATTCCCTTTTGCCTTTGTGTTCTTCCCCTCCTTGTAACAGTTTTCCCTTGCCTCTTCTATGAGATAATTTACCCCATTCTGTCTTTCCCCATCTTCTCTCATTATATTGCTCTCTCTCTCACACCTTAAATTCACCTTTTAAGTATTATCCCTTCCTATTCAATTGGTCCTGTGCCCTCTGTCTATGTATTACTGTAGACATATATGCACACTTTCACATATGTATTCATATGCCCATATACCCTCTTATATAGATATAGATATTTATACATCTATATATTTACATTTCTATTCCCTTCGACTATTCTCAAACTGAGAAAAGTTTCATAAGTTACAATTATCATTTTTCCATGTAGGAATATAAATACTTCAACTTTGATAAGTTCTTTATGATTTCTTTTTCCTGATTACCTTCTCATGCTTCTCTTGCTTCTTGTGCCTGAATGTCAAATTTTCTATTCAAATCTGTTTTTTTTTTTCATGAAGAATGCTTGAAATTCCTCTATTCCACTGAATGACCATCTTTCCCCTGAAAGATGATACTCAGTTTTTATGGGTAGGTGACGCTTGGTTTTAATCCCAGCTCCTTTCACCTCTGGAATATCATATTCCAAGCCCTTTGATCTCTCAGTGTAGAAGCTGCTAGATCCTGGGTTATCCTGATTGTGTTCCAAAAATATTCAAATTGTTTCTTCCTGGCTGCTTGTAATATTTCCTCCTAGATATGGGAACTCTGGAACCTGGCTATAATATTCCTAGGAGTTTTCTTTTTGGTATCTTTTTCAGGAGGTGATCAGTGGATTCTTTCAACCTCTATTTTGTCCTCTGGTTCTAAAACATCAGGAAAATTTTCCTTGAGAATTTCTTTTTTTTATGAAGTAATTGGGGTTTAAGTAACTTGCCCAAGGTTACATGGCCAGTTATTTTGTGTGGGTGTTAAGTGTCCGAGGCTGGAACCTATCCCGGTTCCTCCCAACACTGGGGCCGGCACTCTTACTCACTGCACCACCTAGCTGTCATGAGAATTTATTGAAGGATGATTTCTAGGTTCTTTTTTTTGATCATGGCTTTCAGGTAGTCCAATAATTTTTAAGTTATCTCTCCTGGATCTATTTTCCAGGTCAGTGGTTTTTCCAATGAGACATTTCACATTACCTTCTATTTTTTTATTTGTTTGGATCTATTTAACAGTATCTTGATTTCTCATAAAGCCACTAGCTTCCATTTGCTCTAATCTAATTCTGAAGGAATGATTCTCTTCAGTGAGCTTTTGAGATGCTTTTTCCATGTGGCAAATTTGGCTTTTTAAGGCATTCTTCTCCTCATTGCCTTTTTGAGCCTCTTTTGCCATCTGAGTCTATTTTGTAAGGTGTTATATTCTTCAGTCAGGTTGTTGACTCTGATTTCATAATTTTCTCACATTGTTCTCATTTCTCTTCCCAATTTTTCCTTCACTTCTCTTATTTGATGTTCAAAATCCTTTTTAAGCTCCTTTATGGCCTTTAAGCAGCTCATATTTTTCTTGGAAGTTTTTGCTGCAGGAGGTCTGACTTCACTGTCTTCCTCCTTTTCCATGCTTTTATCCCTTTTGTCCCCAAAATAGGAGTGTAAAGTTGGATTGCCATTTGCTTTGCTTCCTTTGTTTGCTTGTTTTGCCACTCAATTACTTGACTTTTGAGTTTTTTTCCACAGTAGAACTCTGCTACCAAAGTGGGGAGCTTTATCCCAAACACTGGGATTTTTGCAGCTGCTGGAGCTATTAGTTGGGTGCACTCTCTGAAGCCTTCACATGCTCTGGCAAACTGTTCATGTACCCCAGGACCTCCACACTAGACAGTGATCCAGATCCAAGCAGGTTAGAGCAAGAGTGATTACCCCTCAGACTGGTCACTTGGTTCCCCTACAGTGTGCAGACCAGGAGCTCTGAAGCAGCCAGGAAGCAGGAGGCTGCAGGGCCAGGGCATCTCAGGTGCTTCTCTCCTTGTGAGCAAAGGCTGGATTGCACTCCTGAATTCCCAGGTCCCAAAGTCCACACTGCACTGACCTCTCACTTTGTCCTTAGCCTCTATGGGTTGATAATTCTGGAAACCAACACAGCTGAAATCCATCCAGCTGGTGGCTGACTGTGGCCACCCTGAGACTAAAACCTCTGACTTGCATGGGGCTGGGCTGAGCTCCCAGATCATTGTGCTGGCTGCTTCCTGCAGGCCTTTCAGGCTGTCCTCTCTAGGAGGTTAGGTTTTATGTGTAATTTTGTGGGTTCTGTAGCTCTAAAATTTGTCTAGAGTTATTATTTTTTTACATGAACACAAGGAGGTGGGAGCTTGTGCTATGTGGAAGTCTTGTTTCTACTCTTCCATCTTGACTCTGTCCCCTGTCTGCTAAGTCTTGTTTTATCCTGACTGTACCTCCACAATACTTGAATTGTTTCTTTCTGACTGCCTGAAATATTTTCTCTTTGATCTGAAAAGTCTGGGACTTGACTATAATTTTCCTAGCAGTTTTCATTTTGAGATATATTTCAGGAGGTGATTAGTGCATTCTTTCAATTTCTATTTTACCCTCTGGTTCTAGAATATCAATGCAGTTTTTCCTGATAATTTCTTGAAAGATGATATGCAGGGTTTTTTTTTTTTTTATCATGGCTTTCAGGCATTCCAATAATTTTTAAATTATCTCTCCTGGATCTATTTTCCAGGTCAGTTGTTTTTCCAGTAAGATATTTATATTGTCTTCTATTTTTTTTTCATTCTTTTGGTTTTCTTTTGTTTCTTGATTTATCATAAAATCATTAGTTTCCATTTGCTCAATTATAATTTTTAAGGAATTATTTTTCTTCTTTGAGCTTTTTATCTCCTTTTTCATTTGATCAATTCTACTTTTTAAGGAGTTTTTTTTTAGTCAGTGAATTTGTGTACTTCTTTTTTTCCATTTTGCCTGGTCTGCTTTTTAAGGTGTTATTTTCTTAAGTGGTGTGTGTATGTGTGTGTGGTGGGGGGGAAGTGGGGGGTGTGTGTCTACCTTACCAAGATGTTGACAAATGTCTGGATCTTTTAAATCAAATGGATGGCAAGAACACAGCTGAAATAAAATTTATTGTAGAAACAATGTTTATCAATTTAGAATGTACCCAATAAAATTTTCCTTTTGACCCAACATTATCAATACTTGTTTTCTATCTCTAAGAGATCGAAGCAAAGGGAAAAGGACATATTTGTACAACTATTTCAATAGTAGTTCTTCATGTGGTGGCAAAAAAATGAAAATTGAGGGGATGGCTACTAAGTGGGAAATTACTGAACAATGTAGTATGTGATTATGATGGAATAATATTGTGTTATAGGAAATGATGAGAAGGGATGGCTCCAGGAAGTCTTGGGAAGTCATATATGAACAAACACAAAGTGAAGTAAATAGAACCAAGAAAAACACTGTGCACAGTAACAGCAATATTCTAAGGATGATCAACTGTGAAAGACTTAGTTTGGATCAATACAATGTTCCAAGTCAATCCCAAAGGACTCATGTTGAAAAATGCTATCTATCTTCCTATAGAGACCTGATAAATTCTGAGTGCATATTGAAGTATGCATTTTTTACTTTACATTTTTCATTTTGCATGTGTGTCTTATTTTGAAACACCACTAATAAAGAAATATATTTTACAAGACTTCACATATATAATTGATATAAAATTGCTTGCTTTCTTAAATGGGAGAGGGACAAGAAGAGAGGAGAAAATTTGAAAGCAAAAATGAGTTATTTTTCATGCAATTTGAAGATATTTAACAAAATTAATTAAATCATATTTATATTTTAAAGAAACAATGGTCATAGAAGCTTAGAGATGAATGGTTCTCCCAAAGCCATCCATCTATTCCAAGTTATGCTTGTTTTAGAATTCTTCCTAATAAATGATTGTCCAGCCTTTTCTAAAGGAACTCAAATGAGGAAAAATCTCCTTCTTTCCATGGTTGTCCATTCCACTTTTGAATAGCTCTAATACTAAGAAGTTGTTTATTTTGGGGTATTAAACCTAAATCAATTTCCTTGAAAGTTCTACTGATTGTTCTTATCCACACTCTTTAGAGTGAAGTAGAAAAAACACAATTCTTCATGATCGCCCGTCAAATACTTAAGAAGAGATAAAATGTCAACCTATTTCTTCTATAGGCAAAATATCTTTTGTAAATGACTCACAGATGGTGTGATCTCAACAAAGACATCATGGTGATAGATTAAAAAAAAAACAATGAATGAGGAACCATAAATACCTGAGTTCTAATTTCAAGTCTGTTACTTATTTTCTTTATGGCTTAGGCAAGACACAACCTTCCTGAGGCTCAGTTTCTTCTCTGTAAAATGAGGTGCTAAATATTTAGTTAATTAACATATAAGTAATTAATATATAGCTTTAATCATCCCATCATTCACTGTAACTAGATCAATTGAGCAAGCAATCAACCATATTTACTAAATGCCTGCTATATATAGGCACTGTGACATATCCTGGAAATAAAAAGATAAAAAAGACAGACTTTTCCCTCAAGGGGCTTACATTATAATGAAAGCATCAATAGGCACACATATAAGTAAATACAAATTTAGTACATTGACAATAATAAATACATGGACTTTTGATGGGAGAAGCACTTGCAGCTGTGGAGGTGAAGCCTTTTGGAAGTTGTGTTTAATCTTTGAAGGAAACTATGGATTCTAAGAGTCAAGAGTGAGAAACTGACTTCCAGACATGAGGAAGAGCTCCCTTACTCAAATCTCAAATACAGAAAATTGGATGTTGTGTGGTAAACAGAAAGGCTTATTTGTCTAGACCACAATGTGCATGTATAGAATATTGTCACTTTTATGGTAGTAACTAGCAACAAAATACATGGCAATTGGTTGGCGAGTGGCTCAACAAATGAAGGTCATATGCATGTAATGGAATTTAACTTTGCTATAACAAATACCAAATGTGTTATGGAAAGACATAAATCAATGCCGTGATGTAAGCAAAGGCAGGAAGTTAATATACACAATGACTGCAACAAATCAAATGGAAAGAAAAAAAATTTTAAATGAATGTTAAAAATTACAAAGAATGAGCTTATCCCAAAGAAGAAATATGAGATGATAGGTACCTATCCATGCTCTTTTTCAGAGGAGAGAAACTTAGATGTGGAATATTGCAAATACCATCAGATATGTGTGTATTGATTGAATTTGCAAGAATATCTAGTATATTCTTAGAGAGATTTACACTATTACATTATTATAAAGGAAATACAAATGGAATATGTAGATATAAATTGGTACTCAATGACCATATCTTAAATAGCCATGGAGCCAAAAATAATTTTAAAAAAATCAAAATCATATTGAAAAGGTTAATAGTGAAAAATATGTAAAAATGTATGTGAAACACCTGAAGTAGGCTTAAGTGAAAGTTTCTATCTTCTAATACATGTTAATAAATGGGCTATTAAATCAAGGAGACTAAAAAAGACTACTAGGAAAACAAATCTCAAACTAAACACAAAAGATCTCTTAAAAATTGAATGTGAGATAACATTAAAAACAAAAAGAGAAATTCAACAATAAGCATTTCCTAATTATTTAGGATATTCAGGTTACTCTGATAGGCCCTCAGTATAAAAAGATATACTTTAAAAAAAACTCACACTCTCCTTTAGGAGATTGCACTCTATTACATCTCTAACTATGACATGTCTACCATCAGGATAACAGTACTGGGATGTATAGATTGTAGGTCTGGGCCAAGATGTAATTTTTTTAGTGTGATAAATAACAGGGGGCCTTTCATGATCCTTCAAATTACTAGGACCCTGCCTTCTAATGTTAGCTTCCATCTACACAATACTTATTTTCTATGGACCTATTTGTAAAATATCTACATATAGTATGCCACATGTGCATGTATGTATACACACATACATACATGTAAAAATGGAAGTCGTGTGTCTTCTTTCAAACATTAGAGTAATAAAATATGATTATTTCTATCAAATATTATTCTGTTAATGGCTTTTTGATAGGTTAATGCCTATCAAAAAATGAATATGCCCTCTTAAATTGCTAAATTGAGGAATTCACTGCTATTCTTTCACCTTAAATCTGTGCCCCATCACCATTTCACCCACATCCTTATATACTCCTATGCCCTCTTCCACATTTTTTCACTACAAACAACTCTGGTAGAATCTTAAGCACTTATATACTTCTACCTTCAGATATAAGTTTGTTCTTTCAGTTATTACTGAATTTCTTTACTTTATCATCAAGGATTTACTTTTAATGCTCTGGTAGGCAGTGCCATGACAAGTTGTGAAATATAGAAAGAGATTAGAAATGAATGTTAAAAATTCATATTTTCAGATCTCTAGGTTTGTTAAGGAGACCTGAAAATCAAGGGTCATATTAAAGTTGCTTTTACTGAAGTTTTTTTTTTAGTACTAATGTCATCTTCCTGTTAAACCATCTTCAAGGTGAGAATACCAAGAGCCACAGAATATAAACATTCAGTTAATTGCCCAAAATCTCATTCATTGATATATGGTGGCTCTCACTGGAAAAAGCCTTCAGTGAGTAAGAAGTTCGTTTTATATTTCTCCTATTTCTTGGCTCCCTGCTGTAATGCTCTGGATTCATCCTGTGGAGTTTCCTTATCCTCTGAGAAATGACTTGAGAGCTCCAGCTTCTTCCATATGATCTTACTGAAATCTGTTCATTATGGACCTGGGATGATTTTAAGTAGAAATGTAAGAAATAATATTTTTCTGTTTCTATCTACTACCTTTGTGAGGTAGCCACATCAATCAGCAAGCATTACAGTAACCAAAAGATTTTATCCCTGGCCAGCTAATGATGGAAAATGATGCCTCCCTCCCATACTTAGGTTTAAATCTCTCTCTGTGTCTCTCTCTCTATCTCTGTCTCTGTCTCTCTCTCTATCTCTGTCTCTGTCTTCTATTCTCCTCTCTAAATTTTCCCTGCTCCTTCATATTACACATCATGCCAATTCCTATTTTCATCAAGGGAAAACACATTCCATAGGTTAGTTAATTTCCTAAAATATTAATTTCTAATATGGAATTGCATTTTTGATGACATTCTATTTTAATTATCTCATTACATAGTTTCTCAGTTCAGTTGGATCATTACCATAGAAAAATACAATAGCAAATTAACTGTCTATTTATAATGTTATAGGAAAGCTGATGAAAATTTCTTTTGGTACAGATGCTTCCTAGGCCTGGTAATAATGTTTATTTTTTCAATCTATCCATCTCCATTCAAACTCTATTAAATTCCTAATGTCATTTCTACATTTTCACTGACATGTTCCCACCTTCTTGGATAAATTATCATAGAATCATAGGGTTTAGAGCTCAAAGGGATTTTAAATATATTTTTACAAATTAGAAAACTGAGTCCGCAAGAGGTGAGGTGACATGATTTTGGTCATTATTTTGCCATTCAAAAGGTCTTTTCCTTTCCTAACATGACATGTATGCCATGTTTAATCCACTGAAAATATTTTGAAACAAAATTTGCAAATAAAGTACAGTACCTACAAGAGTGATCTTTATGGATGGTCTCTAGAGATAGCCATGAAGACAGTAGATTTCCAGTATTCATTTGTATAAATTGCTAAATTGAGGGACCCAGTGCTATTCTTTCACCTTAAATCTTTGCCCCATCCCCATTTCACCCACATCCTTATGCGCTCCTAGGACTGCCTTTCAATTATCATCTATTCAAGCTACTCTTGTTCAGAATCTTCTTTGGTTCTATTTCAACTACTGCTTCTTGTTCTTTACTTTTTTGTCACAGCTTTCTTTGAGATTATCAGCCAGTTCTGTCCACTTATTCTATGAATGCTATCCATACTCCAACTAGCTGTCTCATACATATATGCCATTGGCTTCGAGGGGGGAAAGTGGAGACTCACCACAGGCCATCATCATTTCCCTGAAAGCAAATATTATTATAATAGATGCTGATGGTGAGCATGTATTGTCACCTAAGTGTGGAATTAAGAAAATCTTTATTTCCATTACATTGTAAGTTTTTTGAGGGCAGGGATGACATTTTTTTTTACCTCTTTTTCTATCCTTAGCACTTAGCACACTGCCTGGCAAATAGTAAGCACTTCAGAAATGTTTATTTATTATTGCTATTTATTTAGAAGCCTTTCCAGATGGTGTTTGTGGGGTCTATAGCTGAGAATTAGACATATTTGAGATTTGAGAACTACTACAGATCTTAGATCCTGTCTTATGCAATAAATCTACATGAAAGGTAATACCTGGGTATTAACTGACTGTGTAGCTGACTATGTAATGGACAGAATAGATTTAGAGCTGGAAGAAATCTTTTAAGTTATATATTACAAACTTCTTTTTTTGAGAAAACTGAAGCCCAGAGAGCTTAAATGATGTCACCAGCATCAAACAAGCAATGACTATTGGAGTCACAACCTGAACCCTGATACTTTGACTCCAAATCTTTCCAGTGTACCATGAAGAGGGGGGAAAGTTTAAGAAGTAAATAGTTTCCATTTTCTAGTATTATGAAAAAAATGCTTTAAATCACTATTAATTAAAGGAATGCAAATTAAAACAGTTCTTAAGTGCCACAGAAATGGCAAATACTGGAAGGGATCAGGAAAAATAGGTACACTAATGTATTGTTGATGGAGTTTTAAACAAGTCTATCCATTCTGTAGAACAATTTGGAACTATACCCAAAGTGCTAAAAATCTGTATAAACTTTATGACCCAGTAATACCACTAGTAGGTCTGCTTTCCATAAAAGATCAAAAGAAAAGGAAAAGGACATATATGTACAAAATTTTTATAACAACAATTTTTGCAGTAGCAAAGAAATGGATATTGAGGGGATGCTCATTAATTGGGGAATGACTAAATAAGTTGCGGTATATGATTGTGATGGAGTACTATTATGCTATAAGGAATGATGAGGGATGGTGATGTCAGAAAAAAAATGACAAGACTTACATGAAGTGATGCAAAGTGAAGTGAGAAGAAGCAAGACATCATTGTACATAATAATAGCAATGTTGTAATGATCATCAACTGTGAAAGACATAGCTACTTTGAGCAATACAATGATCTGAGATAGAACTAAATACACAGTGTAGTATAACTTTCTTGCTTTATTTTTTTTCTCATTTTGCAACATGTATGATATGGAAATATGTTTTGCATTGTTTCACATGTATATTTAATATAAATTTCTTGCCTTCTGTGATAGTAATGGCAATCAAAGATTCCCCCTGTATTGGCTTGGTTTTCAAATTGTGTTAAAACCCAGAGTTTGTTAATCCCACCTGTGGGATGGACTTGTTGATGTGAAAAGAAAGTCCTGAACTGGGAGGAGCTGGTGACGTAGATTTGGAGACACAAGAGAGAGGCAGAAGGACCTTTTTTGGAAGCAGCACCTCGTGGAGGGAGAGAGAGAGACTGAGAAGGATTGCTGGGGCCACTTTGAATCGCCCTGGACTTTTGAGACCTGCCCCCTGAGCTGCCAAGGACTGAGGAGACATGGCTGTTTTGCTGGTACTTTGTCTGTCTGTTTTGATGTTGTTTTGCCAGATTTGTCCACTGGTGAAAGACAGTCCTGTTGTTGAAGAAGTCCTGGAACCTGGCTTTTGGCTAAGAAGCCCTGAGGCTATCCTGCAGACAGAGAGTGAATACTGTCCACTGGTGAAGGACAGTGCTGTTGTTGCAGGGGTCTGGAGACTGTCCTGCAGACAGAGAGTGAATACTGTCCACTGGTGAAGGACAGTGCTGTTGTTGCAGGGGTCTGGGAACCTTTCTGTTGGTTCAGAAGCCCTGAAGAAGGATTTTCTGGTTGTATGTTTACAGAAATCCTGGGAGAGGGTTTTGCTAATGTTTTCAGGGGTTCTAGGACTGTTCTACAGACAGAGGATGAATTGATGAAGGGACTGGCAATGTATCTTGTGGCCTTGCTGAGCCTTGTCTTCTCCCCAGGAACTAAGATTGCTGAGAACTTGCCTCTTGTCAAGATGAAGAAAAGACCTCCATTTGGGTATTAAGTGCTGTGCTTAAACTTGATGTAACTCTGGGGTAGATTCAATTGAGATCCAGGGGTGGGGAACTTTTGACCTTTTGGTGCTCTGTGATTGACAAATGAAGGTACTTTACCTATGTTTGGAAACTAATCTCCATTTGAGAAGAGGGGCTTTGTGGTGGACTAAATGAAGGTATAGCCTAGGGGTGGAGAAGCATTTAGACCAGGAACTTTGTAATTGATTGAATGATTGGAAAATCCTGGGGTGGGGTAGTCCTTGGAGATTATTTAATCACATTTAGTAAATGCTGTATTTGGAATGATGTCATGTTTTGATCTCTGTTCTTGGTTGGTCACGGAATACAATGGAGAGCACCTATGCTGGTATTTTGAACCTGGGAAGTTGCCTTTCCTTGGTGTTACATTACACCTTCTTAGTGGATGGAGGAGGTGTGAGGGTGAGGGAGAGAATCTAGAACTCAAATTTAAAAAAAGAATGCTAAAAAATAACATTAAAAATAGCTTATTTTTCTTATTAGCCAGATTAAGCCTTCTTTTAATGACCAAGAAGGAAGAGTAGTTATAAACCAATCTTGAAAATCTATATAAATAACTGCAGCTTCAAAATACATGAAAAAAGAACAGGATTTGAAATCATCTCATTTTAATGCAAAAATATGGTACCATCTCATTCTGAATTCCCTGCTTTCCTGAGAAAATTTTTATTCATAGACTTGCTGTCTCTATGATCATGTTCTACATTCCCTGTGAAAGGCATCAAAACAGAGTAACTTACATTCCTCTATTCTTTTAAAACCTACTTGAAGCAACTTGAACTCATTCCTCCATAAAACATCTTTAGGTGCCCCCTCAAAAACATAGTTACAACTTTGAAAATTATTTTCTATTTTTAAGTTCCAGAGTCTGTCCCCATCCCTAATAGCTATTACAGGACATGACTCTTTACTCAGTGGGTGCTGAATTTTTTTTTGTAATCCCCCTTTTAAAGCAAGGATTTGGCAAGAAGCATGAAGACTGTAAATGTGGGTATCCCATAAAGCTCTAGCCTTTAGCTTCTCTTCACTCTCTATTCCTCATCAACTCCCTAAGAAATAGAACCGCAGAATTAGAGTTGGAAGGAATTTCAACATCCATCTAGTCAAAAATTTATGTGAAAAAATACCCACTATGAAACAGGCAAGTGTTTATCCAACATCTATTTAAACAATTCCAGGAAGAAAGAACTCTTTACTTCTTGAAGAATTCATTCCACTTTGGGATAGCTTTAACTTTTAGGGAGTTTTTCCTGACAACAGCCTAAGTTTGCCAAGTCTAGGACCAAACAGAACAATTCTAATCTCTTTTTCATATGGTCACCTTTCAAATACTTACTTTTCAAATGCTTTTAAAGACAGTCATCATTGTCCTAGAGCCCTCCTTGTCAGGTCAAACTTGACCAGATCTTCCAAATGATTCTCATATAACATAGAATTGAGACCCTTCATCACGCAGGTTGCCCTCCCCTGTGTATTCTGCTGTTTATCAATGCCCTTCCTAAACTTTGGAGCTCAAAATTGTATATAATACATTAGATATGGCCTAATCAAAGCAGAACAAAGTGAGGTGATCACCACCCTATACTTTTTTTTCAAACTGTATTGTTTTATTCAACCAAAACATTCCTTTGCTCTCTTACAACCCTTAAATGATGTGCTTTATAGAATTTTAAAGATGAGGGCAGGTTGTAATTTTTGGTGATCAATTAGAAATATTTAACTATGAATCGGAGAATGATTTCTTTATTTTTTAAAAAGTTTTTAAAACTAATTTGTTTGTTTACTTTTAGTTTACAGGATTCAATTCCACAATTCCTTCAGTTTCACATTTTGTACCCTTCCCTCCCCCCCCCCCATGGTGGCATATACTCAAGTATAGGATCTGTAAATACTTTCACATTATACATTAGTCAGGTTATAAAGACAGATTGTATCAGATGGAATGAAAAGTGGTAAAGAGGACATAAAACCAAACAATAAAAGGAAAAAGATCAGGTATTTTGCTTCCATCTGGATATAAACTCAGTTCTTTCTAGTTCTTTCTTTGGATGCACACATTTCTCTCCATCATGAGACTTTTGGGATTGACTTATATCACTGCATTGCTGAGAAGAGTCCAGTCTATCACAGTTGGTCATCACACATACATTGTGTCTGTAATTGTGTACAAATTTCTCCTAGTTCTACTCTTCTTACTCAGCATCAGTTCGTATAAGCTTGTCCAGGTAAATATGAAAAACATCTGTTCCTCGTTTCTTATAGCACAATAGTATTCCATAACATGCATATACCACAACTTTTTCAGCCATTCCCCAATTGATGGGCACCTCCTTAATTTCTAATTCTTTACCACCACAAAAAGAGCTGCTATAAATATTTTTGTACATATGGGTCTTCCTGCCACTTCTATGATCTCTGGGGTATAACCCTAGGAGTGGTATTGCTGGATCAAAGGATATGAAAGTATTTATATCCCTTTGGGCATAATTCCAGATTGCTCTCCAGAAAGGTTAGATCAGTTAACAACTCCACCAGCAATGCATTAGTGTTCCAATTTGCCCACATCCTCTCCAACATTTGTCATTTTCTTCTTTTGTCATCTTAGCCAATCTGACTGGTGAGATGTGGTACTTCAGAGTTGTTCTGATTTTCATTTCTCTAATCAATAGTGATTTCGAGCATTTCTTCATGTGCTTATAGATATCTTTAATTTCTTTCTTTGAAAATTGCTGTTCATATGCTTTGACCATTTATCAATTGGAGAATGACTTGTATTCTTAAAAATTTGACTCAATTCTCTGTATATTTTAGAAATGAGTCCTTTGTCAGAGATATAGGTTGTAAAGATTCTTTCCCAATTTCCCACCTCCCTCTTAATCTTGGTTACATTGGCTTTGTTTGTATAGAAGCTTTTCAATTTCATGTAGTCAAAATTATCCATTTTACATTTTATAATGTTCTCTAATTCTTGTTTAGTCATAAAGTCTTTCCCTCTCCACAAGTCTGACAGGTAAACTATTCCTTGCTTTACGAGACTGCTTACAGTATCAACATTTATACCTAGATCATACACCCATTTAGACATGATTTTGGTATATGGTGTTAGATAATAGTCTATGCCCAGTTTCTGCCATACTATATTCTAGTTTTCCCAGCAGTTTTTGTCAAATAGTGAGTTCTTATCCCAAAAACTAGGGTCTTGGAGTTTATCAAACAATAGATTACTATAGTTTTTAGCTTCTGAATCTTGTATGCCTAATCTTTTCCATTGATCCACTCCTCTATTCCTCAGCCAGTGCCAAGTAGTTTTGATGACTGTTGCTTTATAATAAAGATTGAAATCTGGTATAGCTAGTCCTCGTTCCTTAGCATTTCTTTTCATTAATTCCCTTGATATTCTGGACCATTCATTCTACCAAATGAATTTTGTTGCTTTATTTTCTAGCTCTATAAAGTAGTTTTTTGGTAAATTAATTAGTATGGCACCAAATATATAATTTAAATTAGGTAAAATTGTCGTTTTTATTATATTAGCTTGACCCAGCCATGAGCAATTGATATTTTTTCCAATTAGTTAGATCTGACTTTATTTGTGTAAAAAGAGTTTTGTAGTTATTATCATATAGGTCCTGGGTTTGTTTGGCAGGTAGATTCCCAAATATTTTTTAATGTCTATAGTAACTTTAAATGGGATTACTCTTTCTATCTCTTGCTGTTGAATTTCATTGAAAATATATAGGAATGCTGAGCATTTATGTGGGTTTATTTTATATCCTGCAACTTTGCCAAATTTATCTATTGTCTCAAGTAGTTTTTTACTTGATTCCCTAGGATTCTCTAAGTATAACATCATATCATCTGCAAAGAGTGGTAGCTTGGTCTCTTCTTTGCCTAATTTGATTCCTTTGATTTATTTTTCTTCTCTAATTGCTACTGCTAACATTTCTAGTACCAGATTGAATAAGAGGGGTGATAGTGGACACCCTTGTTTCACCCCTGATCTTATGGGAAATGCTTCTAGATTCTCCCCATTACATATAATATTTGCTGATGGCTTTAAATAGATGCTACCTATTATTTTAAGGAAGGCTCCATTTATTCCTATACTTTCTAATGTTTTTTAGGAATGGATGTTGTATTTTGTCAAAAGCCTTTTCTACATCTATTGAGAAGATCATGGGGTTTCTGCTAGTTTTATCATTGATATGATCAACTATACTGATGGTTTTCCTAATATTAAACCACCCTGGAATAAATCTTACCCGATCAAAGAGTATTATTATTGAGATAAGTTGCTGTAGTCTTTTTGCTAGTATTTTATTTAGAAATTTTGCATCTATATTCATAAGGGAGATTGGTTTTTAATTTTCTTTCTCTGTTTTATCTCTTCCTAATGTAGGTATCAGTACCATATTTCTATCATAAAAAAAAAAAATCAGTATGACTCCCTCTTCCCTAATTTTTCGAAAGAGTTTGTAGAGTATTGGAATCAATTGTTCTTTAAATGTTTGATAGAATTCACTAGAAAATCCATCTGGCCCTGGAGATTTTTCCTTAGGGAGTTGACTGATGGCTTGTTCAATTTCTTTTTATGAGATGGGGTTATTTAAGTAATTTACTTCCTCTTCAGTTCATCTGGGCAACTTGTATTTTTGTAATATTCCTCCATTTTGTTGGGGGCCAGGAAGTAATGATATATGCGCTAGTGCCTGCTTGCTTGATGTATGACCTTAAAAGGTAATGAATAGAGCTGTAGAAGATGATTGGCTATGTGTACCTATAAGTTGCCCTGACGCAGAAGTTCAGAGCAGTCGCGATGTAGCTGAGCCTGAATAAACAACTCCTGCAAACCTCGGGTGCTCTGTCTGGTAATTCCTCCTAGGAGGCCAGTGACGACCGAAGACTTACTATGGGTAAGTGAGAGGACGGGATATCAATAGCCCCCCACAACCGGCGCCCAACGTGGGGCCTGGGTAGGGTCCGAGAAGACTGTCTGGGCTGTAACTTAGCTCTCCAGACAGCCTCATTGGTAAAGAGTACCTTTGAGAAGATGGGAGGGGCAGGAAGTGTCCCCGCAATTTTGCCCGAGGAGAAAGGAGTTATTGCCGCGCGCGAAGGGCAGCGTAAAGATACCGATAAGAACGTGCCGCCAGTTTGTAGAAAAAATATGGACCATCTGCCCCTGGATACAACATGCAGGGGTGCAGCCAGGCCGATGGGCCGTGGTGGGACAACAAATGGCTTCATATGAGGGAACAAACCCGGGGTCATTAACCCCAACCGATTTCACCGTTTATCCTTAGCAGGCTCCTCTAGTGAGGAGTCGGAGGAGGAATCGACTAGCCGACCTCCTCAATATCTGTGGGAGGAGTTGAGAGAAGCGGAGAGGGGATTAGAAAGCGGGAGCAAGAACCCGGAAAGGAGGAGTCAGTGGCACAAAAAAAAAAAAGAGGAAGTCCCTACATGGGAGGGGGACGCCTGGGCTGCCGAATGGGTGGAAGGAAGCCGTCCTCCTCCCTTCAACCTTGCCGGAGGCCCGATCACTTTTAAGAAGCAGATAGATAACACCTTAAGTCCCACCTAATTACTCTTTCTGGTTTAGGTGATTAAATTGTGGGTTCGAGTCCCACTTAATTACTCTGGTCTGAGCAATTAAATTGTGGGTTTGAGTCCCACTTAGTTGCTTGTTTAGAATGAGTGGTACATGTTTTGAGTGATTGGTACTGTGCACAGAACTGTTACGTGTCGTATCTTGTGTTTCTGCTGTGTTCTGTCCCTTCTGTGTCTTTGTTTGTCCTATCCAGTCATCAGGTCCATTATGGGCCAAGGGTCATCCACAGCCGGCCCGTGTACTCCTTTGAAATGCCTTTTGGACAACTTCACAGACTTCCAGAAACAGGCCTCTGGATATGGGGAGTCTGTGACCAAATTTAATTTAGAAAAGTTCTGTACCATTGGCTGCAACTGCAGGACATTCCTTTGAAATGCTGTATCTCTTTCCCTCCTTCTTTCCCCTGCTGCTGAGTGCAGGCTGGAAAGGGAGAGAAAGAGAGCAAAATATTGTCTTGTTTAGGTTATATGATGGTAAATGCAAGTGAAAGAGTATAGGAGAAATGTTAGGTTGGAATTAGAAAGAAATAAAGTATGTATATGATTTTAAAGGGGCTTTAATCAAAGTCCAACAGGAAGAGTAGACAGTAGTAAAAGCAAGAAAGTTTAAGCATGTAGCAAAGAAAGGAACATGGGTAGGAAGTTAAGATAGGTATAAGTTAGTTGCTATTGAAAAGTGTGAACAGAAGTTTTAAGATCTTTAAAAGTTTGAAAATCTCCTCTTCATTCCACTCTGGCCAAGTGGATTGAGGAGAGGGTGATGGGAGGGGGAGGGAATCTTTTCCCTCAGAACAAAGAGGCAGGTAGATTAACATTTAACTATTTCCTGCCTCACTTAAAAGAGAAAAGTTTTGTGTAACAGAATGCAACTAAAAGGCAACTGAATGCATTCTGGTCATCTTTGAAAAGTGTTACTCCTAATTTGATGCTAAAGAAAAGTTGGAATTCATTTTACTATTTGGCATTTAGGCAAATTGGAATATTTTCCAAGATTTGATACATAAGGTGAGGTTTTGGGGTTCTCTAGAACTGGGATAAGGGAGTAGGCGCCACTCCCTCTCCCCTTGCTAGGGAAGTCAAAGCTATCACTTTCAAAGAAGTTTCTAAGGAGTGGACACAAAATTTATTGGAGTAAAAGTTGGAACAGCTAAAAACATTGGGGGGAGGCATAGCAGCTATATTGAGGGCCCCTGGGGCATGCAGATGACCCTCTTTCCTTTCAAATCCCGGGGACCACAACCAAGCTCGGCAACTGTGGGGAGAGGAGAAAAGCCTCTGCACTTGGTAAGCCTAATTTTCTATCAATAATTTTGGTATGTGATGAATCGGAAATGCAATTAATGTCATTATGTCATTGTTCTATTATGGTATCTCTAAATTGTAAAATCTAAATTGTAAAGTCCTCTTATACTGTAAAAATTGAGTGACAAATCAGTTTTCAATCTGAGTTTTGTTGAAACTAAAAGATGGAGAAAAAGTTGTGTAAAACTAGCTATGTTACTTTATCAGTTCTGCTAACCCTATGTTATAATGTTATTTTCATGTGAATTGGATTTTTTATGTTATAATATCTGATGGTTTAAAGCTTTTATATTTGGGATACAAACAAGTAGTAACAATACTGCCAATATTTACTGTGATAGCTGATTGTCCATTTAACTTTTTGGCTATTCTGGAAATATACAGTGATTATAAGTTGATTGGTTGTATGGCATCAAAAAAAAAAAAGATTTTAGTTTAGTATAACTTCATGTGGAGTTTTAAGGTCATCAGATTGGTAATTCATTTGTTCTTATTTCGAAGTTCAAACTTGAGATGATATCATTACTGGTAAACATCTGTACTATCTATGCTGTATGAAAAGCAGTTTCTCTTAAAGTTTTGGAGTATTGTAATTTGGGAAAATCTTAAGCTTCCAAGTCTATCTTTGTTTAAAAGGAAGTTTCAGTTAAGATTGTTTGAAATTGTAAGACTGTTAACTAAGTTATTGGGCTACTGTTTTAATGCTAAAACCTAAAACTGTGACAACTTTATACTGACTAGTTCTGCTCATTCAGAACAGTCCTCCTACTACTGTATAATGTTGTAGTACTGATGACAATCCTTTTGATGAATGGCTTATATGTGGGGTCAATGGCAGTTGTTTAGTGGGAAATCCCTTAGTAATGCTACTAGGAGGATCCGCCGGTAATGGGACCTTAATAAGCAGAGAGGGGAACCTTAATACCTGGAAGGTCAACACAAACCCCCCCACTCAGTATGTGCCCACACCTGTTTGTGTTTGGCCACCCTTCCTTTGGGTACTGACCAATTCTACAGAGGAAGAGATCACTTGCCGCAATGCCACGTGCGTGCTTAGCCAGTGCTGGAATGCGACACGACATCAAATGGCTGTGGTTGCGCGCACACCCACCTGGCTACCGGTGCCAGTAAAGATGGAGCAAGGATTGACAGTGCCCCAGAGACATAAAAGAGACTTTGGAGTGACCGCGGCCATTATCGCTGCCATTGAAGCCAGTGCAGCCGCTATTGCCTTGGCCGCTACATCCATGCAACAGCAGGTGCAAACAGCTGCGGCATTGGCCAATGTTACTCGACAAGCAGCGGAAGCCATGCAATCGCAGATGGACATAGACCAAACCTTGCAGGGGGGGATCATGATTCTTAATCAAAGGGTGGACCTAGTGCAAGAGCAAATTGATGCCATAATGGAAATGGGTCTCATGGGGTGCCAATGGCACACAACCGGTCTTTGTGTGACCTCCGCCCCGTACCAAAGATATTCTAGGGCAGCTAATCTGTCCTATACTCTGGGTTCATTTTTAAACGGGACATGGAATAAGCAGTTAACACTGAAGTTAAATGAATTAAGACATGCTATAGTTGTATTGAATTCTACCACCATATCTGGTCCCCAGTTATCAGCATGGACTGAGTGGTTCCAAAACATTACCCAATGGTTTGCCTCTTGGGGAGGTTTGGGGGCGTCAAGTATGGTGTTACTCTTGACCACAGGGTTGCTTGTCTGGTGCCTCTGCCGATTGCAGAGAAGACAACAAGGATATATGTTGCTCACACAAAAGGCCATTATGGCCATTGAGGAAGGAGCAGACCCTCAAATATGGCTGGCTTCCATGGAAGACATGTAACGCCCTTGAAGTAAGACGGGATCCGTTCTATGACAGGCAACCTCTCCTGACCCGGCCGCCTAAGACAGGGCCCGAGGGCGTTGGGTTACCGAGGACGGGTAAGGTTCAGGGATCAGGAGATGACCCAAGCCAGAACATCCCGCATTCCCCTACTGCCGCCAGGGTCTGCTAAATTCAGGTTATTGCAACTGCACTGCTTAAGGCTGTACCAGACAAGCGTCCTGATTAAACAAAAAGGGGGAGATGTTGGGGGCCAGGAAGTAATGGTATATGGGCTAGTGCCTGCTTGCTTGATGTATGACCTTAAAAGGTAATGAATAGAGCTGTAGAAGATGATTGGCTATGTGTACCTATAAGTTGCCCTGATGCGGAAGTTCAGAGCAGTCGCGATGTAGCTGAGCCTGAATAAACAACTCCTGCAAACCTCGGGTGCTCTGTCTGGTAATTCCTCCTAGGAGGCCGGTGACGACCGAAGACTTACTATGGGTAAGTGAGAGGACAGGATATCAATAGCCCCCCACACATTTCCCTAAGATTGTCAAATTTATGTGCATACAATTGGGGAAAATAATTCCTAATTATTGTTTTGATTTCCTCTTCATTGGAGGTAGATTCACCCTTTTCATTTTTGATACTTAAAATTTGGTATTCTTTCTTTTTTTTATCATATTGACTAAGGGTCTATAAATTTTGTTGGTTTTTTCATAAAACCAGCTCTTAGTTTTATTTATTAATTCAATAGGTTTCTTAATTTCAATTTTATTAATCTCTCCTTTGGTTTTCAATATTTCTAATTTAGTATTTAATTGGGGATTTTGAATTTATTCTTTTTCTAGGTTTTTCAATTGCATGCCCAATTTGTTGACCTCCCTTTTCTCTAATTTCATCATGTATGCACTCAGGGACATAAAACTTCCCCTAAGAACTGCCTTTAATGCACCATACAAATTTTGGTATGTTGTCTCATTATTATCATTTTCTTGAATGAAATTACTGTTTGTTTCTATAATTTCTTGTTTGACCCACTCATTCTTTAGGATTAAATTGTTTAATTTCCAACTAGTTTTTAGTCTGTCTTTCTATGGCCCTTTATTGCACATAATTTTTATTGCATCATGATCTGAAAAGGATGCATTTAATATTTCTGCTTTACTGCATACAATTGCGAGGTTTTTATGCCCTAGAACATGGTCAGTTTTTCAGTATGTGCCATGAACCACTGAGAAGAAAGTATATTCCTTTTTAACCCCATTCAGTTTTTCTCCAGAGATCTATCATACCTATCCGCTCTAAAATCCTATTCACCTCCTTAACTTCTTCCTTGTTTATTTTGAGGTTAGATTTATCAAGTTCAGAGAGGGGGAGATTAAGGTCTGCCACTAGCATAGTTTTGCTATCTATTTCTTCCTCTAATTCTTTTACCTTCTCCTCTGGGAATTTGGATGCTATACTACTTGGTGCACATATGTTAAGTAATGATATTGCTTCATTCTCGATGGTGCCTATTAAAAGGATATAATTTCCTTCCTTATCTCTTTTAATTACTTCAATTTTTGCTTTTGCTTTATCTGAGATAAGAATTGCAATCCCTGCTTTTTTTTTTTACTTTAGCTTAGGCATGATATATTTTACTCCAGCCTTTTACCTTTATCCTGTGTGTATCCCTGTGTTTCTGATGTGTTTCTTGTAAACAGCATATTGTAGGATTATGATTTCTAACCCATTCTGCTATCCTTCTCTGTTTTAGGGGAGAGTTCATTCCATTCACATTTACAGTTATGATTGTTATCTGTTTCTTTCCCTCCATCCAATTCCTGCCCCTGTTAATGTTTATATTTTCCCCCCTTCTGCCTTCTCCCCCTTAATAGTTTTCCTTTTGACCACTGCCTCCCTCAGTATTCCCTTTTAAGCCCCCTTTCCTTTTCCTCCCCTTTCCCCTTACTTGTTCCCTCCCTAGTAACTACCCCCCCCTTTTGTAGCCTTTTCCCCCTCCTACTGCCTGTAGGATATTTTTATACTTAATGAAGTCTTTATTTCTTCTTCGCACCAAGAATGACAGGAAAATTTTCATGCAAAGGTCGTCTCCCTCCCCTGCTTCCCTGTAAAATGATACTTTTTGCATTTCTTCTCCATAGTGTCCTATGCTAAACTAGTTGTTATTCCCTCCTTGCACTAGAACCAAATGAGAGAAAAGCTCATATGATTCCCATCTACCTCCCTTCTTTTCCTCTGCTATACTGTTTTTATGCCTCATTGTGTGGCATAATTTACCCTTTTCCACTTCATTCATTCCCTTTCTTCCATTGCAGTCCCTTTGTAGGCCTTAATAAGATTTTTTTTAATCGTCATTTTGTGTATTTTATGTTCATACCCTCTACTTGTCTATAACCAATTTACTCTTATCAAATAGCAGGGAGTGTGTCTGTGTGTGTGTGTGTGTGTTTTCCTTGTTTACCTTTCTATGTCACTGTTGCATCTCATACTTGGAGGTTGAATTTTCCATTGAGTTCTGGCTTTTTTATCAAGAAGATCTGGAACTCTGTTATATCATTGAATGACCATCTCTTTTCCTGGAAGAATATGCTCAGTCTCGCTGGGTATGTGATCCTTGGTTGTAACCCGAGCTCTTTTGCCTTCCGGAAAATTGCATTCCACTGCCTCCGACCTTTTAGTGTAGAGGCTGCCAAATCCTGTGCAATCCTCACTGTGGACCCTCAATATTTGAATTGTTTCTTTCTGGCCACTTGAAGTATTTTCTCTTTTATCTGGTAGTTCTGGAGTTTGGCCACAACATTTTGAGGACTTTTCAGTTTGGGATCTCTTTCAGCAGTTGTCCAGTGGATTCTCTTGATTTCTATTTTACACTCAGGTTCTAGGATCTCAGGGCAGTTTTCCTTAACGACCTCTTGGAGAATGTTGTCCAGGCTCATTCTTTCATCATGATTTTCTGGTAGGTCTATGATTCTCACATTATCTCTCCTGGATCTGTTTTCCAGGTCAGTTATTTTTCCATTGAGGTGTTTTACCTCTTTTTCTAATTTTTCATTCTTGTTGTTTTGTTTGACTAATTCTTGGTTCCTCGTAGAGTTATTTCTTTCAGTCTGCTTGATTCTGGTTTTTAGCAAATCATTTTCCTTGGTTAATTTTTGGAGCTCCTTTTCCATATCATACACTTTTCTTTTTAGAGAGATGTTTTCTTCATTATAATGTTTTTCTAATTCTGCTATTTTGGTTTTGAGAAAATTATCCATTTTGTCTTCTATCTCTCTCATTTGGTTTTCAAAGTTCCTTTTGATCTCATCTAGGAGAGCTTTCTGTGCTTGGGACCCATTGCCTGTTGATGTTTCAGCTGTGGGGTGTGGAGTCCACATTGTCTCACTCTGAGTTTGGTTCCTCCCTCTGAGGATAGTAGGACGCCAGAGTCTTTGTCTTTGTAGTCTGCTTTCTACCCATTTTGAGGTATGGCCCCAGCCATGCCCTTTCTCTAGGGATCCCATGTAGAAGGTTTTGCCCTGGGGAAATAATTACTATGTTTTCAGGGTCAGAGGGGTGAGGAAGAGTTGGAGCTGGTGAGGTTCACTCTGTCATCTTGGTCTGTGGAGGTCCTGATAGGGTTTTTTTTTTAATTTCTGGGCTATGAAGTGGTAGCCCCAGGAGTATTTGCTGTCCAGGACAGGGGCCCCCGTATTTGGTTCTTATCTGCTCTTTCCAGTCCCAGCCCTTTGGTGACAGGTCTGGTAGTGACCCATGTGGTTGGTGGGATGACTTGCCCTCCAAGTAGATTAGGCCCCTTCCAGGCCTGCCTCTGAGTCTGCTGGGCCAAGCATTCTGGGCCTGCCTCTGCGTCTGCTGGCCACACCTTCCGGGCCTACATTTGAGTCTCACCACCCTATTATTGAAGGTTTTTTTTTTCTTAATTAATAATAAAAAAGTCTATTTTTTTTGACTGACACTGATTCATTTTGAGTTTGCAGTTTTTCTCCAACTCACTTTTATATCTGTTTGTTGGTGAATTTCCTATGAAACCACATTTGATTATTCAGACAGCTCCAATTTTTCCTCCCCATTGGAACTGTTCTTCAGAATTTCATTATGTGTCTTCAGAATTCCATTCTTAAACATCTCCCACTCCTCCTAGGCTGACTTACCCTGCAGCCTTTTAATCCATTTGATCCAAATATCTTTCTTCTACATGCTTTCAAATTGACTTTTCCACAACATAAACTGTATGTTATACTATGCTCAGATATCCTCTTTTCCTCAGTCTAAAATTCAAATTGAAGATTTGTCAATTCCCTTTTCATTCATAGCACTTCTATTCCAATAATGAGTTCTTCTGTGTTGATGGCAATTGGATTCAAAATTCAACATTACCTTTCTGCTTCCCTCTCTTTTGAAGTGATTTAACTGTCACTGAGGCAAGTTTCCCTATGGTTTTCAGTTTCATGGCCAAAATATGCAATTAATATTCTTTCTCACACTATGATTTTGCCCATATGAATAACAAGAAATTGGTGTCTGTCCTCCATTTTGAAAAGTTTGGAAAGTTCTCTGTCATGTCTTTAATACATTTCCTATGAGGACAACAAACTTCTCTATTGTTTTGAATTCTGTGAGTAACTGCTTCACAGAATCACTGGGATTCCTCTTTTTTTCTTCTGACCATCACAGGATTATTGCTCACCTGATAACTTCAATGAATCTACTATAGCTTTCTTTCAAGGTAAAGCACTCTTCTCCAATAAAGAACATCCATCTCTATCCTATACAAGAAAGAACTCAAGTCTTTCTTTAAAGTTCTAAATATATTACTATATTTTCCTTTCTTCTCAATGTAGCATTCTTCTAATCTCCAAAATCCTGACACTCTCCTCCTAAAATGTCAGGTCTACCAATGTTTCCCCTACTGAAGTATCCTTTCAGTTTCCTTTACAAATGATTCATTGTCTCTAATAATCTAAAGTTTGGAAACAAATTCTCACAGTTCCTTTATGAAGGGAGATAAATCTAGACTTGGAACACAGATAACATTCTCTCTCCTATGACAGTAATACAAATACTAAATTCAATTCAAGTCCTAACATGATTTCCCTACTGTTCACATTGGTAGAGAGCTTCTGTCTTGCTTTTTAAATTACTTGTGGGTATATGAATATCAACCTTAAGCAACTTTCTAAAAAAAAAAATTAGCCAGTTATCAGCTCTAATGGTTTTTCCACCCCACTTAAATTCTTTGCCTTAGTATCAATAACTCCATAGCCACACCCTTTGGTCTGCTTAGTACTGGTGGATTTATTCCATTCTCCAGTCTAGCCTGTTTATTTGGTTTATTCTCCTATTGCTTTAGTTACCTTTTCTCTTTTGCATTATGTTGCCAACTAACTTCTCCTTTTACTTCTTCAGTCTTCCGCTATAGCTTCTGCTGGCTAGTTCTCCTTTATATTCACCAATACTCTAATCCTTTTATATTCTTCCTAAATTGTCCTTTATCTTGCTCTGTTTTCAAATTACAAGATGAATCTCATCAGTTTTGGGTGGGCTAGCATTTATTCAAATTTTCTTCAAAATTTCCAAAATTTCTCCTCTCCAAATAGTATCTTCAACTCACTTCACCAACTGAAACCCTTCCAAATTAGATAGATAGATAGATAGATAGATAGATAGATAGATAGATAGATAGATGTATTATATATTTCTTTCTTCTCCCTCTTCCTTGTCTCAATTTTCCCCTTTTTTTGTCTCCCACAAACTTCTCTCACAAAAGGAGGGAATGAAATATTCCCAATCAAATTCAATTATCATCACTATTCAGACAACTTTCAGATCTATATGTTGAGTCCTTTTCCAGAGCTCCTCTCCTGTATTATCAGTTTACTTGTGGACATTTCCAAATGGATGTCCTATAGGCATGTAACATCTAAATAGACTTCAATGTCTTTTCCCCAAAATCCATTACTATTCTAATATCCATCTTTTAGTTGAGTACCATTACCCTTCCTGAAAAGGAATGAAAAGTCACAAATTGTCTCTTCTTCCATTCTTTATTCACCCTCATAAAAGCTACTGAGCTAGTTGTTAATTCTGTTTGCATAATATCTCTCAAATCCATCTCCTCTCTCCATTAATCTAGGTACCACTCTAGTTTAGGTCCTCATCATCTATCATCAGAAGTATCTAGATGATATTTTGCATACAGTGTTGGGCCTGAAGTTAGAAAGACCTAAGTTCAAACCAACTCCAGGCATTAATTAGCTATGTAACCTTAAGCATATCACTTATGCTGTGTCTACCTCAATTTATTCAACTGTAAAATGAGCATAACAGATAACATACTTAAGGGTATCAAAGTGAAGGAAATGTGGCAAGGCTGGAAAAGGTGTCAGGGAAAAGTGAGAGAAAACTTCTTGAAAGAAGTCAGTCAACCTAGACTTTGAGGATTTGCTAAGGAAGCAGAGCATTACAGATATATTGAATGTAGGAGCAAATTTTCATCTTCAAAGTCATATATGTAGGAAGTGGTGGAACATTTTCAGGAAAGAAGGAAGAGAAGGACAGTATAAAGACATTTTTTTTTTCAAATCATCCTGTTCCTTCCTGCATTTGCCCATGTGCTTTATGCCTGGAAGTCCTGATTCCTAGAAGCTCCACATCAAATAAGGTCTTCCCAGATCTCCCTAGTGTGCAACGGCCTTTCTCCCCTTAGACATAGCATCTCTCTTTGTCCCTCTTCAATACAATTATCATCTATTTCTTTGCATTGTATGCAGTGACATAATCTCCTTTTAAGCTGTAAAATATATGCAGGTTCTATGGGTCCTTCAGTGACTAAGTACACTATTCATAAAACACAGCAGTCCATTAAAAAATGTTTGTCCAATTGAATAATCACTACTATTTGTTCACAGTAAAGGAAAAAGAAGACTCCTTCTTTATATAATTCAACAGATCCATTTCTTTCCCTATTGTCAACTTGATTCAAGGGTATTATCTCTCTCCATAACCCATCCTACCCCACAGTGTGTACTCTTTAATCTAGTGATACTGATCTTCTGGCTGTTCCAGAAATGAAACACTGTATCTCTTGACTCTGGGCATCTTTTCTGGTTGTACCTAATACCTAGAAGTCTTTCCTTCAACAGTACTGACATCCCTAACTTGTTTTAGTCCCAACAATAATCCCACTTTGTACAGGAAGCCTTCCTTCTCCAACACCTCTTAATTCCAGTGCTTTCCCTCTTTTAATTGCTTCCAATTTATTCTGTACATAGCTTGTGTGTGTGTGTGTGTGTTTGACTGTCCCTCCCATTAGACTGAAGGTCTTTGAAGGCAGAGACTATCTTTTTCTTCCTGTTCTATTCCCAGAATTTAACAAAATTCCTGGCATACAGTAAGTCCTTAATAAATTTTTATCAAATGAATAAATTAATAGGAATCTGTGACTATATGAAGGATGATACAGGAAAAAGACAACTGACAGAGAGGGGTTTCTTAACCCTTCATTTTAACATAGATTAATATATGGTCATATACTACAGAGAGAGACATTACAAGAACTTTTTTCATATATTACCAAAATTTAATGTTGAGTAGTAGATGAGATTGGAGTAAGAAAATAAACACTTGATTTGAAGGGCTCATGAGACCTGTGTATATATTAAAATAACATTTAGCAAATACTTTGGATGAAGGCTATGGATGACGGACTTTATAGGGAATGTTTACATCAGGATAGATTATGTCATTTTTCTATGAAATATGCTTACACTGAATATCACCACCAGTTGATTTTAAATACATGAAATTTACTTATCTGAATGGATTTCAGGGACTCCTTATATAGAAAGTCCAGAAATACATATCTCTACCTAGAAAGAGAAGCACTATATTAAAATATCATAATATCTTGTGATAATACAAAATGTGACCCAAGAAAAATATCACCTCAACTTAACTTCTGAAAACAAATTCACTGTCAAAAATTCAAGAATCTTAAAAGAAATAATGAAAAAATGGGGAAGGAAGGGGACCTAATCGCATCACATCTCAGATTGTACAACAAAATATTTATCACCAAAATAATTTGGTATTTTTAAAGAAGTGGAGAGGTTGATCAATGGAACAGATTAGATCCACAATATAGAGAAACAATTTTTTAAATGTAAAGATAGTGTGTGATAAACCCAAGGATTCCAACTATTGGGGTAAGAGTTCAATATTTAACAAAAACCACTAGGAAAACCTACAAAGCAGTCTTTTAGAAAGTAGTCATAAATCAACATCTTATCCCACATGACAATATAGGCTTAAAATGGGTATTTATCCACAATAGTGACATCATAAACAAATTAGAAGAAAAAAGAAGAAATTATCTCTTAGTTTTATAGATGGAGAGAAATTAATGACCAAACAAGAGCCAGAAAAGATCACAAATGTTAAAAAAGACAATTCTGATAGCATAAAATGTAAAAGATTTTGCACCAAAAAAACCCAAAGAAACAAAAAATGCAATATAGTTAAAATTAGGAGAGAAGCAAGTAAATGGGTAAAAAAAAATCTTCATGGCAAGTTTTTCTAATTATCTCTTTTGTTTGTTTTTGCAATCATCACAAGTATCTATCCAACTGAATGGCAAAATAGAATTCAGAGGAAGATATGCATACAGAATACATAGTAGACAATACAAAGTGAAGAATCTCTCCCTTTGGTTATAAAGTAATTCTCTTTACCTAAGAAAGTCTCAGACCTCATTCATATAGAAGTTCCCCAAAGTCCCTAGAGTAGCAAGCTGGAGACAGGCTGGAGACAGCAAGATGGAGGTTGCCCACCTCTCTCATGTCATGTCATGTCTTCATGAAATGGGGTTAGAATCTTCCATTTGTCTCTGAAAACTTCAAAAACCCAAAGTCTGAGAGAGTCAGTGAAACTAAAGAAACTTGTCCCCTCACCTCTCACCAACTCCTCCCCACCTTTCAAGCAGGGCAGGGCATTCATCTCCCTCACTGAAGAGTTCCAGACCCAGGTGATTTTTGGACTGTGGCTACATTCCAGTCTTGAGAGTTAACCTACTTAACTTAGGGCCTAGGACTTAGGCCAAGGGTGGGGAACCTGCAGCCTTGAGGCCACAGGTGATCTTCTAGCTCCTCAAGTGTGGTGCTTGATTGAATCCAAGATCTACAGGACCACATGTGGCCTCAAGGACACAGGTTTCCTATCCCTGTACCTAGACCATTGAGAAATTGATAGGTTAAGTGATTTGGCAATTCTCATACAGATAGTGTATGAATTATGATCTAGATTTTGCATAAAAAACAGGTGCAAAGAGTGTTAGTGACTTGCCCAGAGTAATAAGATAATATGTGTTAGTGGCAGCACTTGAGGATAGCCTTTCATAATGATTTTTAAAATATTTATTTTAAACATTCCTTTATAAAAAGTCTCTTCCTCACTGTAACCCATATTCTACCCACTAAGAAGGCAACCAATATGATATCAATTATATGTGTAATGTCACAAAAACATGTTTCCATATTAGTCATGTTGCAAAAAAAAGCAAGAAAATTAAAGTTTAAAAATTATTTGTTAATCAGCATTTAGAGTTCTTTAGCTCTCTCTCTGGAGTTGGATAGCATTTTTTCACCTTGGGTTCTTTGGAATTGCCTTGGATCATTGTGTTGATTAGAATAGCTAATTTTTCCACAGCTGATCATCATTACAATATTGTTACTGGGTAGAATGTTGTCCTGGTTCTGTTCTCTTCATTTTGTATTAACTAACATGTCTTCCCAAGTTTTTCTGAAATTATCCCCCTCATTTCTCATAACAATAATATTCCATCACCAAGGATATACTACAATTTGTTCAGGTTTTATTTCTAAAATATGTAAGGCACCAATTCAAATTTATAAGAATAACAACCATTCCTCAAGTGATAAAACAGTCAAGTAATGTGAATAGTCAAGTGTCTGATGCAGAAATCCAAGCTATCTAGAGCCATATGGGAAAATAATCTCTAAATCATGAATTCTTTTTAAAATGTAAATTAAAACAATTCTGAAGTTCTGCCTTACACCATCAGATTGTCAAAATTGACAAAAAGGGAAAATGATGTATGTTAGAGGAGTTGTTGGAAAACCTGTATATTAGTGTACTGTTTGTAATAGTGTGAATCTCTCCCTGGAAATCACTTTGAAACTATGCCACAAGTGCTATTAAACCATGGTGTAAGAAAAGATGAAGGGGAAAGATTCAATGAAACTTGGGAATTTTATGAACTGATTTGCAGAGTGAAGTGAGGAAATACATGTAACAACAATAATGATATAAAGAAAAGCAATTTTGAAAGACTTAGAACTAAGATGAATGAAATGACCAACCATGATTTCAGAGATCTCATTGTGAAACATACAAACCACCTCTTATTAAAGATGTTATATTTTGGATATTTCCAACACAGGATTTTTTCACTCATGATCCAATATATTTTAAGTAGGTTTTGCTTTCCTTCCTCAATGTGCATGGGGGAGCTGGGAGAGAAAGGAGGAAATCACCACCAAGTCAGTTGTGGTAGTGAAGAGTGAGACAGTCTCCAGAATATTACAAGACTGACACCAGAATGGGCATGGAGGGATTGACAGGGAGGAATTCAGTAAGGGTGGGGTTTATCATGAGTGGAAGCAAATCTATTAGACTCCCAAGTTGCTTAATAGGTAGAGTATAGTAGTAAGAAACTAAGTTGTTTCTACCCTGCTGAAGAAGTATAAGTGAAGTCAAAGCCTTCAATATTTTTCTACCCTAGAGAAAAATCCGAACTGCTTAGCTCTAGTTACAGTAATTCATAGTTGTGTCTTGAAATAGCCACTGTCTTCACAATTAATTAATAATTATCATGTTGCATTTTTGGACTTATGTCTGAATGTTTATTTCTCAAAACATATCAATTAGGGGAACATATAAGGTATTCCTACTTTCATGGAGTTTCTTTTCTAAGTTAATATAGCAGGCATACCTAATAAATTCTTCTTTCTCTTTGTTTTTCCAATATTTTTTTGTAAAGTCAAAAATTATAAAGAACTGTGACTCCATCTCAATTTTCCTTATGAAAGCATAGGTGGCTTAATATTTATCAGACCTTCAATCAAAGGTAGATATTGTCCTCTATTACAAAATAATGAGAATATTTGAAAGGCTATTTTTACTTGGTTAATTCGATGAATAATTGGAGAAAGGATCCTATTAGTCATTAATGTTGGTATGGCAGATAATTTTCATCCAGTTTTCATAATTATATGTGGGAATTGTTTCAAACTGAACATGTCATATTTCTTCCTTTTAATTTTTCATGAATATGAATGTCATTTAACTAAAGGATTTGTCACATTTGAGCAAGTTTGGACAAGGTCCAGATGTCCTCAAAGGAGATCAGGAACTCTCTTCAATTCCATTACCTTCTCTCCTTTTCTCAGTACAAGCTGCCTCAGATTTATAGTTAACTGTTTTATTTCTTTATTTGCTGTTTAGCTATTATTGACTCTAGGACTTTTGACATTTATATCTAAAAAAACTAACTAGATAATTCTTAGAATAGACAGAACATGGCATGATTTAAAAATTCTGAAATGAGAAAACATTTCATACCATATGCCGTGAAAAATTATATCTGGTTGCATGATTTAGACATGGATTAATGGGTAGGGGAAGAGTTCATGACCACCCAATACAGAGAAAGATTCCTAGGAGGTAAAATGGAGAATTTTCATAACATAAAATTATAAAGAGGTGGGAGGCGGGAGGCAAATCTATAATAATAGAAGCCATTTTTCTTTGTTTTTTCAATTTTCAGTGACCAAAGGAGATTAACAGATAGTTCTGAGAAGAAGAATGGTTATCAGTAATTAAAAATACTATCAATCATTAATAAATATATGTTAATTAAAATAAATGAGATACTACCTCATAATATTGACTAAGATGAACTGCTTTCCTTCTGACCCAGAAATACTACAACTAGGTATATACCTGAACAAGATCAAAGAAAAAGGAAAAGCATGATATAGATAGATGGATACATATATGCATACATACATATAGATACACAATTATGTATATGTGTTTATGTGTATTAGCAGTTCTTTTAGTGGTAGCAAAGCACTGGAAACAGAAAAGATACCCATCAATTGAGGAAATGTCTAGGATTGTGATGGAATACTATTGTGCTAAAAGAAATGATGAGAGAGGTTTCAGAAGAAATCCGGGAAGACATATATGAATGGATGCACATTGAAATAAGCAGAAGTCAAAAATCATACACAGTAACAACAATATGATAAAGAAAATCAACTGAAAAGACAGTAACTAATCAATTCAAGGATCCAACCCATCTCTCCAGTGAACTCAAGATGTAAAATGCTATCCATCTCCACAGAGAGAATTGGTGGATTCTGGGGTAGATTGACCAAGACTATGCTGAAATGAATTTTTCATGAATTCATATGTATTATGTTTCTAGACTTTTCAATGAGTGGAGAAAGGAGTGGAGGAAGAGAGAAAATGAAATGAAAATTGAAATAAAATAAAAGTTTAAAGAGTTCTGCAGTAGCCCACTTCAGCCCTATAATATCTCTCCCACATATAGATACATTCCTTTAAGGTAAAACTTTGATCATCAGGATTCCTTTGCTTAAATGTGAATACTCAGCAGATCATAGATCTGCACTGAAATGGGCCTCATAGACCATCTAATTCACCCCACCTCATTTTACAGAAAAGGATATTGAGTCCCAGGAAGTATAAGTGACTTGCTCAAATCACAAAAGTTGTAAGCATCAGAGGTGGGATTTGAATTCAGGAAACCTGACTCTAGGATCTTTGAAATCAATATACAATTTTCAAATGCTACCTATCCCACATCACTTATTTCAGTTTAATTCTGAGTCACTGCATTTTCTATCTATATGAACTTTTCTAGTTATAAATACTGATGTTGTAACTCAATGGAGAACTCTTCTAGCTACATATCATAATCTGGACCAAATGAAACATTCACAGACTCACGCTTAACATATTTAAGTAACTCTGAATGTCATGGAGGAGTTTGTGTTTCAGAGTTCAATTAAAATAGTACAGTGTCATACACAAAAAGTACTGTGAAACAACAGAAAAAGATCTGTGAAACCACATCCTTCTCAATTATTTCTCTTTTGACTTTCATGATCACTCTTTTCACCTGAAAGTTTCTCCAATGTAGAGAAAACTATTATATCTTCTCCTTAGTCTCTTTTGATGATTTATACCATATCATGTTCCAAACTTTTAGTTTTTTCCAAAACACTACCACATTATTATCTCTCTATAGATTCTCTCTTGCATCAGATCCCATGGGTTGAATTGTCATGTCTACAGAAATGACATCTATACATATATATGCATATGCACCCATATATACATATATGTATATTTATGTAGACACATATGGATATGTATCTATACATAAAACATATATGTATAGTTATACATACATACATGTGTATATGTGTGTGCATATGTGTGTTTGCATTATATCCTTATTTGATCCTTATTTGAATATTGGACACTTTACATTAAATATTCTGAAGATAACTCAAATTCATCATATCCCAAACTAAATGCATTTTTATTCCCCAAACTCATTCCTGATCCAATACCCTATTTCTGTCAAAAGCATCACCAGGTTTCTGTCTCCCCTATGTGCAACCTTGGTGTCATCCTCAACTCTTCACCATCATATGCCCCACATATCTTATCAGTTGTCAAATCTTGCTTTTTCAACTCCCATAATATCTTAAGAAACCCAACCCACTCTCTCAACTCACAGAGCTACTACCTTAGTTCAGTCCATTACCTAATTTTACTTAAAAGTATTTCAGTAGCTTCTAATTGATTTCTCTGACTCATCTGTCCCCACTTCTGTTCATCCTACCACTATTGCCAAAGTCACTTTATAAAGCTTAAATCCAACCATGTCATTCCTGATTGTATAAATTTTAGTGGTTCTCTTCCACTGCCAGGATGAAATATAAACTCTCCATTCTACCTTTTAAAGACCTACACAACATAGTCATGACATGTCTTTCATCATCACTGGAAATTATTTCCCTACTCACACATTGAAATCCAGGTAAATTAATTTTCTCCCCATTCCTCAAATACAACACTACTTTCCATTTCATAATCCCATCACTGCTGTCTTCCTTTTTATTGTTATTCATAGAATCTTTTTTTTCTTCAAAATACAGCTAAGTCTCATTCAGCAGGAAACTTTTCTTCCCCCCCCCTTTTTTTAAGAAAAAAATCTCATTTCCTGTCATTAATTATTCAGAAAATAGAACCAATGAATCATTATACAGACTTGGTTGAGTCTAAAACATTAATGTGGCTCCAGGAAAGCATAGTAACTTTTACCATAAAGTTTAAGACTTAAATAAATGTATATTTAAATAATTATTTCTAAAAGCACATTCTAGGACTTCTCAGAACTAAGATGGTGAATTAAGCAATAAATAGCTGTAACTTTCCCATATTCACCTACAAGCAATCATAAAATAGACCCCCAAAATAAATCCTGGAACAATAGAACCAAAAAAAAAGAGGGCATGGAAAAATCTTGGAAGTAACTTGGAAAATCATCAAGAAAGATCAATCTCACTTGGGTGAAAAGGGAATGTAGTTCAGGATATGAAACATCCCAGCATGCCACATCTCAGCAAACCCTCAGAAGAAATTGAGCCCTAGTGCAATGGAGGAAGAAAATGCCAACTCCAGGACCTCCCACATACAATAGCATAGCCAGAAGAAATGTCAGACTCCATTTCCAAGAACCATTGCATACTTCAGCATAGCCCCAGGAAAACAGGAAACCTCAAGGGGCCAGACATCTCCTTCCCTTAGTGTAGCCCTGGAAAAATGTAAAAACACACCACCAGTCTTAGCTCACTCCAGTCATCAGCACTAGGGCCCTGGCTCAACACCAGGAAAATTGTCACTGCCCTATGGCCTCCAGGAACACGGACAACCCCCATATCACCCCCCTCATCACAGCACCAGCCACAAAAGTCCCCCATGTTCCTCAAGGCTACATCAGTGTAGCACCAGTTAAACAACCAAAGCCTACAGTCCCTGGAACAAGAAACCTAAGAAAGTACCCTTTTCACTACAGGAGTAGAGTTCAAATTTAAAAGAAAGGAAAAAAAAGAGAACAGAAAAGAATATAAAAAAGAATCTGACTGTAGAAAATTATTATGATGACAGGAACAACAAAGACACACAGAAGTGGACAAAATTTTAAAAACACCTATTGGCAAGCCCTCCCCCCCAAAAAAAATATTAGAAATGATCGTAAAAAAAGAAAGATTTCATGAAAGAGCTTTAAAAAGAACTTAAATATAACATAAAAGAGATAGAAGGAAAAGTGGGAAAATAAATGAGACTGATGCAAGAGAATTATGAAAAACAGGAGAGTCAACAGCTTAGAAAAAGAAAACAATTACTTAAAAAGTAATATTGGCCAAATAGAAAAGGAGATTCAAAAATTCACTGAAGAAAACAACTCCTTAAAAAGTAGAATTGGGCAAATAGAAAAGGAAGTACAAAAACTAATTGAGGAAAACAACTCTTTAAAAGTTAGAATTGGGCAAATGGAAGCTAATTGTTCTATGAGATATCAAGAATCAATGAAAGGAATTCAAATGAATGAAAAAAAGAATAAAATGTAAAATATCCCAGTGGAAAAACAACTGACCTCAAAAATAGATCTAGAAGAGAAAATGACAGAATCTCTGAACTACCTGAAAGTCACGATCAAAAGGAGAACATGGACTGAATCTTTCAAGAAATTATCAAGGGCAACTTTCCTGATATCCTAATACCAGTGGGCACATGGGTGATTTATTCTTCATTATTGAAGAGGACTGTGACATCAGGTAGTTGATACCACAAATTTGATATAAGAGAGGTAGGGATGTGCAAAATCACTAGTCTCACTTTATCCTCCAGAGCCATCTGTGTCCAGTGGCCAGATATGGATTAGGTAACTGTAGATGGCTTAGAATGAAGTGGGAGACCTTGGCCTTTTTAAGCTAAGATCTTTCCAAATTCTCACTTTGAAAGAGACAATGCACATTTAGTGATTAGAGCTGTATAAGAAGTGAGCCTAGGGATGACCACTTTATTTAAAAAAATCAAACTTGGAGGGGAAGACCCTCAGGTTTTTTGGCCAAAAGAGAAACAATTACTATTTAAATTCACTTTTTGTCATTAGGACCAAAAATTAACCAGAATGGTACTTTGGCAGGGACCTATTGTTGTCCAATCATTGAGAGGCAGAGTGAATTGGATTTAAGGTGTCATATTTAAGAGAGAAATGCATCCAGTAAGCCCCAAGATATCAAGGTATGTTTTAGGCATCAAAATATACCTTCCTTTGGGCAAAGTACCCTCAAGTAAGGGTATGATATCCTATGTGTGGAGAAGAGAGGAGAGGAAAGAACAGGAGGGGAGATGAGAGGAGAAGAGGAGCTGTGTTGCCCAAATGGAACGGGTCACTTGGGTGACCAGAAGGCAGCTCTGAATATTCACAAGTTGTGGTTTGTCCTTCCTTCTCAAAAAGGACTGTGGGGGAAATCAGCATTGAAAAAGTACACTAATCACTTCAGGAAAGAGATTTCAAAATGAAAAACTCCTAGGAATATTGTAGTCAAATTACAAAATTACCAAGTCAAGAAAAAAAAATTCAAATGGCCAGAAAGAAACAATTCAAATATTGAGGAGACACAATCAACATTACACTGGACTTAGCAATGGCAACATTAAAGGATTAGAAATCATAGAACATTATATTCTGGAAGGCAAAGGAACTAGTATTACAACCAAGAATCACTTACATGGCAAAATTAGGCATGATACTTCAAGGGAAACATGGTCATTCAAAGAAATAGAAACATTTCAAACTTTCATAAGGAGAAGACAAGAATTGAACAAAAATATTGTCACCAAGATAAACACTCAAAAGAAGTCTATGAAAGGAAAAAAGGAAAACAAAAGATAAGGGATTCAAAGGAGGTGAACTGTTTACACTGCTACATGGGAAGATGATAGTTATAATTCTTATAAAGTGTACCACTAAAAACACAGTTAGAATGAACATATAGATGGAAGGAACAAGTATAGGGTGAATTTGAGTGAATAACAAAAAATAATTAAGAGATGAGAAAGAGGAGCACACTAGTTGCAGAAGGAATAGAGAGGAAGAAGGGGATAAATTATTTCACATAAAGAGACACAAAAGACCTATTACAGGAAAGTAAGAAGGGAGAAGATTAAATAAAGGGGCAGGGTCTGACAGAAGAAAGGGAAGACAGTTGGAGGTAGTAGAAGCAAAGCATTATCAAGGAGGGAAAAGGTGGAAGGAGAGAGAGGATGAACAGGAGGAAAAATAGGGTGGAAGGAAATACACAGTTAGTAATTGTAACTATGAATGCAAATGGGATGAACTCTCCCATAAAATGGAAGCAGTTAGCAGAATGGATGAAAAACTAAAATCCTACAAGATGTTGTTTACAAGAAACACACTTGAAACAGAGAGATACACAGAAATTAAAAGTAAGGATTTGAGCAAAATGTATGATGCCTCAGCTGAACGTAAGAAAAGACAGGGATAGCAATCCTGATCTCAGACAAAGTAAAAGCAAAGATAGACCTAATTAAAAGAAAGAAGGAAGGAAATTATATCCCACCAAAATATACTATAGACAATAAAGCAATATCAATACTAAACATAAGCATCAAGTGGTAAAGCATCCAAATTCTTTTTTTTTCATTTTCCAAATGCTTTATTAACTTCTGATTTACATCATTAATTTCTGCCAGTTTTTGAATTACAAATTTTCTCCCTGTTTTTCCCCTACACATTGCCCGAAAATAGCAGTCCCACAGGATATCCCCTGCTTCCATCTGCTCTCTCCCATATTTTCACCCATACCACTTTTGACTTTTCCAGTAGGGCATGGTGGACATCTATGTCCCAGTGCCTGTACATCTTATTTTCCAATTACATGTAAAATAGTATTAATAATAGTATATATATATTTAAACATTTGATTTTAAAACTGAATTCCAGATTCATTCCCTTCCTCCCTTGTCACCCACCATTACTGGGAAGATAAGCAGTTCAGTATAGGTTGTACATGCGTGGCTAATGCAAAACAATAACATAGTAGATATATTGTAAAAGACCGACCATATTTATATCTCTCCTATCCCACCTCCCACTTGTTCTATTCTTTTCTTTGATCCCATCCCTTTTCAAAAGTGCATGTTTCCAACTTCCCTCCCCCCTGCAGCCTGCCTTCCCTCTAATCCCCTTCACCCCTACTCTCCTGTAGGGTGAGATACCCTATTTAGTGTGTATTTCATTCTCTCCCCAAGCCAAATTCAATAGGAATAAGGTTGAAACTTTCCCTTCTGCCTTCCTATTCTTCTCCTCCATTGTAACCATTTTCCCTTGCCTCTTTATATGAGATACTTTGCCCCATTCTGTCACTCCCCATCTCCTCTCATTATATTCCTCTCTCCCCTCTTAATTTCACCTCTTAAGTATCATCCCTTCCTGTTAAATTGGTTCTGTGCCCTCTATCTATGTATACCTGTAAACATATATACACATTCACATATGTATTCATATGCTCATATGCCCTCACATATATATATATATATATATATATTCCCTTCAACTATTTTCATACTGAGAAAAGTTTCATCAGTTACAATTTTTTTTTCCATGTAGGAATGTTGATAGTTCAACTTTGATAAGTTCCTGATGATTTCTTTTCCCTGTTTACCTTCTCATGCTTCTCTTGCTTCTTGTATCTGCGTGTCAAATTTCCTATTCAACTCTGGTTTTTTTGTCAAGAATGCTTGAAAGTCCTCTATTCCATTCAATGACCATATTTGCCCCTGAAACATGATACTCAGTTTTGCTGGGTAGGTGACTCTTGGTTTTATTCCCAGCTCCTTTGACCTCCAGAATATCATATTCCAAGTCCTTTGATTCCTCAGTGTAGAAGCTGCCAGATCCTGGGTTATCCTGATTGAGTTTCCACAATATTCAAATTGTTTCTTCCTGGCTGCTTGTAATATTCTCTCCTTAATCTGGGAATTCTGGAACCTGGCTATCATATTCCTAGGAGTTTTCTCTTGGGGATCTTTCTCAGGAGGTGATCGGTGGATTCTTTCAACCTCTATTTTGCCCTCTGGTTCTAAAACATCAGGGCAGTTTTCTTTGAGAACTTCCTGGAGGATGATTTCTAGGTTCTTACTTTGATCTTGGCTTTCAGATAGTCCAATAATTTTTAAATTATCTCTTCTGGATCTATTTTCCAGGTCAGTGGGTTTTTTTCCATGAGATATTTCACATTCCCATCTATTCTTTCATTGCTTTGGATCTGTTTAACAACAATCTTGATTTCTTATAAAGTCACTAGCTTCCATTTGCTCCAATATAATTCTGACACAATGATTCTCCTCATTGAGCTTTTGACATTCTTTTTCCATCTGGCAAATAGGCTTTTTAAGGCATTCTTCTCCTCATTGCCTTTTTGAGCCTCTTTTGCCACTTGAGTTAGTCTGTTTTTTAAGGCGTTATTTTCCTCAGTCAGGCTGTTGATTCTCATTTCATAATTTTCTTGCATTGTTCTCATTTCTCTTCCCAATTTTTCCTCCACTTCTCTTATCTGCTTCTTAAGGTGCTCTATGGCCTGTAACCAGCTCATATTTTCTTTTGAAGCTTTTGGTGCAGGAGTTCTGACTTCACTGTCTTCCTCCTGTTCCATGCTTTGCTCCTTTTTGTCCCCAAAATAGGAGTGTAATGTTGGAATCTTCTGTCTGCTTTGTTTCCTTTTCCTGCTCACTTTGCCACTCAATTACTTGACTTGGGCTTTTTGCCACAGTAGGACTCTGCCACCAGACAGGGGAACTTTGGTCCCAAATGCTGGGGTTTTCTCAGCTGCCAGAGGTATTAGATGGGTGCCCTCTCTGAGGCCTCCACACACTCTGTCAAGCTGGACACATGCCCCAAGACCTCCACCCTAGACTGCAATCCAGCTCCAAGCATGTTAGAGTAAGAGCGATTACTCCTCAGACTGGTTCTTTGTCCCCCTACACTGTGCAGGCCAGAAGGTGAAACTGCCATGTGGTGCTTCCTGGCTGTGCCAGCCCCGGGGTCAAAAACTAATGTACTCCCTCTTTCTGGGTCCCAAAGTCCAGACTGCACTGACCTCTCACTTTGTCCTTCACATCTGTGTGTTGATAATTCTGAAAATGGCAACAGCTGCTGCTGATCTGGATTTCCTCCTGCCAGCGGCTGGTCAGACCCAACCTGGGGCTAAAACCTCTGGCTCACAGTGGGCCTGGGCTTGACTCCCAGAGCTCTGTGCTGGCCACTTGCTGCCAGCGTGCAGGGCTTTCCTCAGCGGGAGGTTAGCTTCTCTGTTTTTTTTGTGGGTTCTGCAGCTCCAAAGTTTGTTCAGAGTCCACTTTTTACATTGATTGGGGAAGGCAGAAGCTGGAGCCACTCAGAGGCCGTGCTTCTACTCTTCCATCTAGAGCATCCAAATTCTTAAAGAAGTTAAGTGAGCTAAAGTATCATGACCAAGCAAGAGATGGGGAGCATTACAAAATGTAAAGTAGATAATTTTGATTACATTAAATTAAAAAGCTTTTGCACAAAAGAATGCAATCAAGATTAGAAGGAAAGCAGAAAGCTGGGAAACAATCTTTATAGCAAATGTTTCTCATAAAAGCCTCATTTCTCAAAGTTATAGAGAACTGAGTCAAACTTCAAAGAATGCAAGTCATTCCTTAAATAAAAAATGGTCAAAGGACATGACCATGCAGTTTTCAGATAAAGAAATAAAAGTTATCTGTAGAAATACAAAGAAGTGATTCAAATGGCTTTTTATTAGAGAAATGTAAATTGAAATAACTCTGAGGTATTAACTCATACCTATCAGAATGGGAAATATGACAAAAAAGGCAGATGATAAAGATTAGGGATGTAGAAAAATGGGGACAATGATGCACTGTTGGTGGTACTGTGAAAGAATCCAATAATTCTAGAGAACAATTTGGAACTATGTGCAAAGGGCAACCAAACTGTGCATACCCTTTGATCCAGCAATACCTCTAGTAGATCTATATCCCAAAAAGGTCATAACGAAGGTGAGAGTATCTACATATGCAAAAATATTTATAGCAGGCTTTTTGTAGTGCCAAGATATTGGAAACTGAGGGGATACCCAGCAATTGGGTAATATCTGAACAAACTGTTGTATGTGAATGTTAATGGAATACTATTATGCAATAAGAAATGATGAATAAGTAGATTTCAGGAAAACCTGGAAAGACTTGTATGAACAGATGGAAAGTAAAATGAGCAGAACCAGGAAAACATTGTTCACAATATCAGCAACATTGTGTAATGATCAACTATGAATGACTCAGCTGTTCTCCACAACATAATCTAAGACAAGTACAAAGGTCTTCCAAAGGAAAATTCTATCCATATCCAGATAAAGTACTGATGTATTATGAATGCAGATCGACACATTCTTTTTTTATGCTTACACATTTTTTTCATTTTTTTTCTTTTGACTTGCTTCTTCTTTCACATCTGTGACTAATATGGAAATATGTTTTATTTCCCACATTTAATATATTTATAACCTATATCAAATTGCCTACCATTTTTGGAAAAAAAGGGGAGGGAAAGGAGAGAGGGAGAAAAAATTGTAACTCAAAATCTTGCAAAAATGAATGCTAAAAATTTTATTGACATATATTTAGGAAAAATATAAAATACTATTTTAAAAATTAAAAAGTTAAAATCATATTTCCCATGTGTAAATATTTACTACCTATAATTGGTAGAGTTATGATCTGCATTGAACATTCTACTTTAAAAAAACTTACAGAATAAAAAAATCACTATAGCTCATAGGACATCTATCAATTATCCATCCCTTTAATGATATGAATAGCCCATCTGCTCTTCTAGTAGCACATTATTTTTACATCATTCATGCTACTTCTAATCAAATATCCATGGACAATGTCCTGAAATCCATTCATGCTCTTTATGTGCTGCCCTTATTTTGCTTTCTGTGAAAATTTCCAGGCATGATCAGCAAGTGACTTCTGAAGTGATATTTCTTGTTGTGTTCAATTTTTTTGTGTTCAATTAGATACCAATTTCCCCAAATCCTTTATTCTTCTGAGGAGAACCTATGAGCTGTCTTTATGTATAGCTACAACTTCTTGCTTCATTTAAAACATATCAGTACACATATGTTTCATTTCCTCCAAGAATGTGTCAACTACTCAGTACTTCTAAAATATATTATATTTAGAATAATAACATGTAAAACAGAGTTAAATTAACATTAGTTCATGTAATAAAAATCATGAAATTTTTACCATCCCATTCCCCTCTACCCCTTCCACTACTTTCCTTGCAAAATAAGAAGGAGGTTGGAAAAGAGTTAGTGTCATTTTATATTTTACTTTTTTAAGTAGGCTACCACAGAGAAAGAAATTGTCATCTCATGGCCAAACTTCTCATAATGAGTCTTTTTGTTTAGATAGGCAGCTATTCAGACACCAGGAATAGTCAATGGCTCAGTATACTCAAAGACTTTCATTCTCAGGAAAATTTGACACACCTTCTGTTCCAGTGACATGACTTTTAGTCATCCAGAATAGGGTTTATTATTTTTTTTTCTACTCAAGTCCCCTTTCCCATTTCTAAGTTTGGCATGTTGCTTGGGCCTGAAAGCATGTGCAGTAGAAAGTGGGCATATTTGTTTACAGAACCAAGGCTGCCAATTCAACAGGGGCAAGTGCCACCAAAACACACCTCTGATGTGCTATGTGTTTGGTTTTTAATTAATTTTGGTTGTTGCATGGTCAGGAAACTTAAGAAGTGCTATCTCCATATAATGATGAGGCATCAAAGTAAGACTTTATATGTTTCCTTTCATGTAATTTAAAGAGTCGTGTTTCTAGACTTTTATACTAAAGAGGAGGGCTTCATTTTTGTCATTTTAAAATGAAAGGTTGGGACAACTAGGTGGCACAGTGAATAGAGCACCAGCCCTGAAGTCAGGAGGACCTGAGTTCAAATCTGATATCAGACACTTAACACTTACTAGCCGTGTGACCTTGGGCAAGTCACTGAACCCCAATTGCCCTGCCTTCCCCCTCCAAAAAGCAAATAAATAAATAAATCAAATGAATTGTATAAGACTGAATGATACCTAAGGCCAAAATCTAACTCAACATCCTTTGAAGCTATATCTCTGTCAATCTTCCTTCTCTAATTATGAGACAATGTGAGGTGCAGAATAGAGAACAATTTTCTAAGTCAGGAATACCTGCATTGAAGTCCTGTTTCTGACACATACTGACTGAATAACACTAGGCAAATCATTTAAATTCTTGGGGCTCTCTGACACTATCTAAAGCTATAAATTTCAGAAAAGATTTAGACCTGCATTCATAGAGGGTATTTATTCACCCAGGAAGTCTTTATACCAATGAAAATGCCAGGTATCATCTCCCTCTTATCTTACCTAAAGCATACACCATACAAGATTCAACTAAGACCAATTGAGTCAATATATGTTGCCTGTTAGTTGTACATAAAATAAATGAATTTTAAATAAAATAGTTTTGCACATCTCATGGCTCTAAAGACAAGCATATCATTTTAGACAAATTGCCAATATGGAAAGTAATCAGTTTCCATTAAAAAATTAACTATATTCTATTTCAAAAATCCACTTATGATTCTGAATTACTTTGATAGAGAAACAGTTCTGAATGTGGAAGCCAACCACCTTGGTTGCAGTCCTGGATGATCTACTTACTACTGTAGTGACCTTTTCTGAGTCTCAGTTCTTTCTTTTGTAGAGATTCATACCCTTACAACCTCATTGGTCATTGTGAGATTGAAATGACAGTGTATGTGGAATTCAATCCAAACAGAATTTGCTAAGTACTTCCTATGCATCAATCCTGTACCAGATATACATTGACAAAAATACAATACCTCTTCCCTCTAAAAAGTTGACATTCCATTGGTGGGAATTGGGGTTAGGTGGGTTAGGAATAATGAACACCAATAAATATTTAGATTCAAAGTATACACAAAGTAATTTTGTCCTGAGAACAAAGATGAAAACCTTATTTATGACTGCTATAACAGTGTATCTTCATGCAATTAGGAGTGCAGCAGAGCAAAATTTACAAAGGATATCTGTTTTGAGATAGTTCCCTTTTCTATTATGCCACATATCTTGATTCCTCCAACCTGTTTTAAAAAAAAATAGAGAAATCAGGTTGGGCCCTGTGTGAGAGGTGATACATGAGCTTGAATCTTGAAGAAAATTAGGAATTTTTGGAGGTAGAAGGGAAGGGAGACATTGTAGCATGAAGAACAATCTACCAGGAAGTGTTACACAAATGTATTATTGCTATGATTATATCACATTTCTTATCTTTATTGAGATTCAGATGGGAAAAGTCCTGGACAAGTTGCCATCCTACCACATCTATATAGATATATATAGTGCTCTACGGACTATTGCAAATATTCATGAAATAACTCCTTTCTGTAGTTGAATAAAAGATGGACGCTCATAATCTGTGGGCTCAATGCAGACATCCTCACTACGACTCCACTAGCTGATGGGGTCAAATAGATGATTCTTACTTTCACCATGTTCCCACATGATTTTTATCTCTTTTCCTAGTTTACTATATTTTGAAAGAATTTTTATTGCATGTAGCTTGGAGATTATAGGTGTTTAATACGATGACTTTTTTTGTGAATGAATGTTTTATCCAAGAAATTGTGGGCAATTGTTCCATTTATGAAAATGGATTAGTGCTAGTACAGTTAATTAGTTGATTTCCCCAGGATATTTTGAGATCTGTATTGTAGTACAAAAATTTGTCATCAGTTCACAAATAAAGTGGATTTCTATTGTATAATTCTAGCCCCCTGGACATGTCCCAAAGTATTTAGAAGGTGTCAAATATTGAAATACTACATTGATATCTTCCACAGTATCAATAATTTTCTACACTGATCATTCAGTTTTAATTCCTTAAGGAAAACTTTTTTTTTGGTAAATTATATTGGCAACAATATGGTTCTGAATTGCTATCATACATTTCTACAATCAAACCCATATGACTATCATTTATCCAGTGCTTCTTTGCTGATATATTGTTGATGGAATTTATTAATATTTTTACCATATTTATCATGAAGTGTTTTTTATTCCATTTTTGGATTCTAATCTAATATTGTTAATAGTAGTAATAGTCATATTATCACAACTTTAGAAACACATTTTAGCAAAAGAGTTAAAAATAATTTTGCCTTAAGACATCATGGGTTCAAAGTTTCAAAAAGAGGAATTTGCTCTCCGTATTTACTAGAACACATCTTAACCTAGACTTAATCAGTCAATCAATAAACACTTACCAAGTGCCCACTGTGTGTCAGGAATTGTGTTGAGTGCTGGGGAAATACAGAAAAATGAGGTATCTCTTGCTCACAGAGACCCCACAATCTAATGGGAGAAGATAACACGTAAGAAAACTGAGGGAGAGACTACCCAGCATGGGGGCAGAAAACAGTCACTAAAAATATATCACAGCTACCGAGCATCTCACTCTGGAGATAAAGCTAGAGATGGGCCTATCAGAGTGACTCCACCAGGACCTCAGCAGAAGAAAGGTCTAGAATGGAATACAAATTGTATAGCACCAAGGCACTTTTTGCCAGAACCACCCTAGGAGATAAGACCAGCACAGTACTAAGACTACATACTTCTGGGAGGTGGAGACAAGTTGGCAGAGGAAAGGCAGGGACTGACCTGAGCTCTCTCCAAATCCCTTTAAATAATGACTCTTTCAAAATTCTAGAATGACAAAACCCACAAAAAGATGGAGAAAAACAACTTCCCAGCCCAAGACAACTTAGAAGGTCTATAGGAAAGGTCTGTTGCACCAGGGTGAGAGAGGAGCATTGTCCAATGTGACAGTACAGACAGGGTCCAACACGAGCAGACCTTGAAATCAGTGGGAGCAGTGATCGTTTCCAGACCTCTTAGCCCACAGACAGTAAGAAGATCTGACAATGGATCAGGAGGAGATTTACTTGGGTCCCTTTTCTGGTAACAGGGGTAGGACTATTGCATGATCTGTCCTTGGATCTGGGTCACGGTCCTTGGTCTTAGTCTCAGTTTAATAAGGAGCACTGGAAAAAAAGAGCTTAGGGCCACATGGAACAAGTGACCATTGTCACAATTCCAAGGTTGAAAAGTAGTTGTGCTGACTCACAAATCATTGAATAGTACAAGAGAGTAGTGCTCACCCTAGTATGCCAAAAAGCTGTTACAGTTTAAACCCAGGGATGTGAAAAACTGTTAATGTTTCATAATGTGCTGTGGTGGAACCATCTCAAATAATTCAGAGTCAGACCACCTCTAATACAAGTATAGGCATTTATTGAGATTGACACCTCTCATGAAGCAGGCTAAATTCCAGGAGGAACCAGCAACTTCAGAGAAAGCAAGATGGATTTTTATAGGGTAAAGATGCAGTTGCACAACAGAAATCATGCATATTAAAAAGGCAGGAGGAGTTTGTTAAGGGATTAGGTAATGGAGGAGGGGCCTCACCTATAGTATGGTGGTTAAACATTCTGATCATGCTGCCCTCCCACTGACTAGCTCTTGTGGTCCTGTCTGGTTAAGACAGATAGTTAGGTATTGTGGTGCTGTATTGGGCTAGATCGATGATGTGATTGTGGTTGAATATAAGAACACACCTGTTTTTGTGGGAATGGGTCTGGGGGCAGTGACTAGGTAGAGGCAGTAGCTGGTTCCCATCACATGGACACACCTGATGTTTCTGTGGGAACTAAGAGTTCAGGGACACACCTTTTGTTCCAGTGAGCAGTGAGGCATATACAAAGAAGTTAGGACATTGAGAGGGGTGGGGGGGGAGCTACGTAGGTGCAGTGAGCCTGCTGTTCAGAAGGGCCAGTCATTACTATACAGGAAAGTAGGAAGAAAAAAAGATAAGAGAAGTATAGGAGAGCTGATAGAAGAGAGGGCAGTAGGAAGCACTTAGAAACAAAATACTTTTCAGAATGTACAAAGTAAAAGGAGAGAGACAGAGTAGGATAAACAGAGAAAATAGGATGGAGGGAAATACATAGTTGGTAATCATTACTGTGAAAAAATGGACAGTGAGTTTCTCTGATAAAGACTTCATTTCTCAATCATATAAAAAAATGGAGTCAACTTTAAACAGATAAGAGCAATTCCTCAGTTGATAAATGGTCGAATGAAGGATAGGAAGAGGCAGTCAAGTAATCAAAGCTAGCTATAAGCATATGAAAAAGTGCTCTAAATCACTATTGATGCAAGAAATGAAAATTAAAAAAACTTTGATCTACTATCTCACACCTGTCAGAGTGGCTAATATGACAGAAAGGGAAGATGACAAGTGTTGGAGGTGATCGAAAAAATAAAACACTAATGTACTACGGGTGAAGCTGTATACTGATTCAACCACACTGAAGAACAATTTGGAACTATGCCCAAAGGACTATAAAACCATGCATACCCTTTGAACAAACAATTCCACTACTAGGTCTGTATCCCAAAAAGATAAAAAGCAAAAGGAACAATTTGTACAAAAATATTTACAGTTGCTCTTTTAATGGTAGCAAAGAAATGCAAATTGAGGGAATGTCCACCAATTGGGAAATGACTGAACAAGTTGTACATAATTGTGATGGAATACTTTACTGTGCTTTATGAAATGATGAGCAGGATGAACTCAGAAAAATAATTTGGAAAGACATATGAAGTGATACAAAATGAAATGAGCAGAACTACACAGTAACAGCAATATTGTCTAATGATCTACTATTAATAACAACTGTCCTTAACAATACAATTATCCAAGACAATTTTATAGGAGTTATGATGAAAGGTGCTGTCTATCTCTAGAGAAAGAACTGGTAGAGCCTGAATGCAGATCAGAGATACTTTTCCTCTGTTTTTTAAATTTTTTTCTTAAGTTATTTCGTCTGTGTTTTCTGTTACAGAATGACTTACAAGGAAATGTGTCTTGCAATACTACACATGTATAAACTATATCAAATTGCTTGACTTCTCACTAAGAGATAGAAGAGAGGGAAAAAATTGGGGGGGGAGTTAAGTAATTTTACATGTAATTGGAAAAATAAAATATTAAATAAGATTTTGGAAAGACTTCATACTTCCCAGGAACCCCAGGCTGGAGTTATGGAAGGAATTAAGGGAAGGTTAAGTACCTTGGCAACACAGCAACATAAGCCTCAGTTGTCTTGCAGGAAGCCTGTGTGTGTGTGTGTGTGTGTGTGTGTGAGAGAGAGAGAGAGAGAGAGAGAGAGAGAGAGAGAGAGAGAGACACTAATATTTACCCTTATAACTATTACATTAGCTATATAGTCTTATTCCTTTGCTAGGCTAACCCCTCTACTTGTTCAATTCCATTTCACCTTATATTCTCCAGCAGAGTGCCCCTCCTCTGTCATCCCCTCTCTTTCACTTATTTTCAGTCTATCCCTCTCCACCAGCTCAATTCCTACTGCCTGCAAATATACCCATGTCTTCCTTATCCTGAAAAAAAACCTCATGTGATCCTTCCATCCCTAATAATTATTGCCCTTTATTTCTTTTGCCTTTTGTAGCTAAAATCCTCAAAAAGGTTATCTACAAGAGGTGTATACACTTTCTTTCCTCTCAGTACCTTCCTAACTCCTTATAATTTGACTTATGATCTTATAATTTCACCAAAACTGCCCTCTCCAAAGTCACTAAATATCTCTTAGTTGTTAAGTTCAATGTTAAGTTTTTAATTTTCCTTGTCTTCTCTGCAGCCTTCATCACTATTAATTACTTTTTCCTCCTCTTTACCCTAGGTTGTCAGCACATCAGTCCTGATTTTCTTCCTACTTATCTGAACAACACTTCTCTGATGGGTGCTCCCCCAAATCATGCTTTATAATTGTAAGTGCCCCCTCAGGATTCTATCCTGGGCCCTCTTCTCTTCTCCCTCTACCCTACTTCACTAAGTGAACTCATCAACTCCCATGGAATTCATTACCATCTTTATGCTGATGGTTCTCAAGTATACCTTTCCTTACCCAGTCTCTCTGTGAACCTCTAATCTCACATCTCCAACTACCATTCAGATATCTCAAACTGGATGTCAAGTAGACATCTTAAATTCATTATGTCTGAAATGGAGCTTGTTATCTTTCCCCCTAAATCCTCCCCCACTCATAGCTTTGCTATTACTGTAGAAGGCAACACTATTCTTCTAGTCCTTTAGTCTTGCAACATAGGGGTCATCCTGGTTTCTTCATTATTTCTCACCTCCCCCCATGTCCAAGTCATTACCACAAATTGCTGATTTAACTTTTACAATATCTCTCAAATAAGGCTCCTTTTCTCCTCTGACACCGACATCATTCTCATGTAAGCCCTCATCACCCCACACATTTATTATTGCAATAGCATGCTGATAAGTGTGCCTGCCTCAAGTCGCTCCCCACTCTAAACCATTCTCCATTCACTCACTGTAATGCCAATCAAAGGTAGCTTCCAAGGTTCAGAATACTAGTATAGTAGCTCTCCATTTATTCAGTGACAAATTAAGGCAAAACATTCATAGAACAGAGAAAATCCAAATGCAGTGCAACTCAGTTATTTAGCAGGTTCTCATTTCAATCACAAAATATAAAGTCAAAGTCCCACACCTGGCTAGTACATTCATTTAGCAAGTCACAAAGTCTCTTCTCAAATGGAGATTAATCTCCAATCATAAACAAAGTACATTCATTTGGTCAGTCACAGAGCACAAAAAGTCAAATGTTTCCTAGACCTGTATCACAACTGAATTGCAATTTTAGTGGAGAGCACAAAGGCCATCTACCCCTAAGCTACAACAATGTTAAGATATCATCACAACATTTAATACCCAAAGAGAGGTCTTTTCTTTATCTTGATAAGAGGCAAGTTCTCAGCAATCTCTGTTCCTGGGGAGACAAAGCTTAACAAAGACACGAGATACATTGCCAGTGTCCTCATCAATTCACTCTCTGCCAGCAGAACAGTCTTAGGACCCCTGAACCAACAACAAGTTTCCAGGACCTCTGCAACAACCACACTGTCTGTTACCAGTGGAGGAATCTGGCAAAATAATAACAAAATAGACAAAATACCAGCATCACAGTTATGTGTCCTCAATTCTTGACAACTCCAGGTGGCAACTCTCAACAGTCCTAGGCAGCTCCAACTGGCCCTCAGAAGTACGGGCAGCTTCTGTTGGAAGTCCTCTCTCTCTCCCAGCAACTCTGGCCCTCAGCAATCCACCTCTCTTGCTCTGCCTCCACGATGCTGCTTCCCAAAATTCTTCTGCCTCTCTCTGCTTGGGCCTTCTCTCTTCTCGGGCCTCTCTCTAAATTCACAGCACCAGCTCCTCCCAATTCAGCCCTCTCTCTTCATGTTACAAGTCCACCCTACAAATGGGATTCACAAGCTCTGGGTTTCAACACTCAACCCAAAAACCAAGCCAATACAGGGGCATCTTTAAAAACCATTACCATTATGATGGGGTGCTTGGGATCTATGTTTTTAAAACCAATTTGTAATACCAATTTGTAACATCAGTAATGATGGGGTGCTTGGGATCTATATTTGTAATACCACTTTGTAACATCAATTTGTAAAACCAGCCTGTAAAATCACACTATCCCCCCACCCCAGTCTCAGAGCATTAACTCTGTTGCTTTTCCCCCAGACCCTTGCTTCAAAGCATTAATTGTGCCCAGAAACAACTCATGGATTGCTTATGTCAGCCTTGAAACACTAACAAGCTATACCTATCAATCCTTCACAAAAGTATCTATAAACATTCCAGCTCAGACAACTATTATCTCCCCCTTATATAGTGTCTTGTTGCCCCCATGAATCCTTCAATACCCCCTTTCTAGGTTAACTCCTTAAGCAATTATCTTTCCCTAACCTTGGTTCCCAGACATCAATCCTGTCAAGCATGACACTGATAGGTGGCAGACTGGGCACTTCTCCATCATCCCTTGACTGTTCACTGACTTAGTGACGTTTCAAGCCTAAAACCACACCTCTAGGTAGCCCCCCCCCCCCACCTCGTGGGCTTTTCCCCAGTGAATCATGGGTACTACGACTGCACAGTTACATAAAACTTATATGCCCCTTTAAACACTGACCCCACCTTAGCCCCACTTTAACTCCTCCCTAATCCCACCCTTAATCACCTAGTTAGCATAATTGGAGCAGGTTCTACTATGGATGATTCTATATAAATCTAAATTCTACCCCTTTAAGGTTACAGGTCCCCTAAGGGTCCTTGACTGCTGTAAGGCGTATAATAAACTTTTACAACTCTGACTCCAAGTCTGGTTAGGCCTATTGAATTCTTTCCAGACTGAATCACAGGCTCTCTGGTCTTAGATAAGATCAGAGCTCCTGCTGAACCTATTGGGAGCCATCCCTCATCAATTACAGTCACTAAATTGATTTTACTAAGACAGGTTCAATCATATCACCTCTTCTACTCCGCACCAGTGACATTTTACTGCCTCCAGGAACAAATAAAATTTCTCTTTGGTATTCAATTAATGAACTGGTTAAAGAACAAATGGTAGAAAATAAATAATTTCTTCAAAGAAAGTGGCAATAATGAGACAATAGTTCATTTTTGGAAGCATCCAAAGTAATTCTCAGAGAAGTATTTATATTGCTAAACACTTATATCAATAAAAGAGAGAGACAGAAGACATACTTAAAATATTATACTTAAACTACTGAAAAAACAATAAGACAAAAATTAACCCAAGGAAAATAAATTCTGAAAATTAAAGCATATATAAATACTGAAAAAAAATTATTTGAATTACAAAACTTAGGAATTCTTGAGTGAATATCAGTACAAATTAAAAATATGTACATATATACAAATATATACACATATGTGCATGTATTAAAAAAGAGAATGTCCAGCAACATGTCAAAAATAGCATACAATATCAATAGACTAGAGTTATGCCAGGAAGGAAGAACTGATTTAATATTATGAAATCATAAAGCAAATGTATTATAATGATAAGAACAATAAAATCATGTGATTATATTAATAGATTATGCCAATTTTTGGTTTTAGGGAGATACTCTTGAGAATTACTTTTATTATAATGTATTATAATGATAAGAACAATAAAATCATGTGATTATATTAATAGATTATGCCAATTTTTGGTTTTAGGGAGATACTCTTGAGAACAGCAAGAGAAATTTCATTTATCAATAATTTTCTAATAATCTTATCATATAAAGGTCTTGCATTTTTGTTAAACTCTTTTTTAAACTATTGATATCACCATGTATTTTTTTTTAATCATTAAAGACATTGGCCTATATTTTTATTTTCTGTCTTGATTCTCCCTGGCTAAGGTATGAAGATAATAATTCTATCAAAGAAGGAATTTGTTAAGATCCCATTTTTTTCCTTTTGAGGAGTAGAAGGTGGGAAAAATGGGCTGCACTTTTTTTTAAGTAGCATGATTACAAAAGGAAGGAGAGAGATAGACATACAGTTTGGGGCAATAAAATGTCCAAGATATGGTGTTTCTTTTAATACTGGAGAACTGAACACAGTTGTTGGATAAAGAAAAGGAAAAAGAAAAGGTTCAATTAAAAATTCATGAAAAGAGTGGATTATTGAGGAATCTAGGCCATGGAAGAGATTTGAAAGGAAATTAGAGAATGGAAACTGCAAGCCAACATCGCTAATGAATATTGATATAAAAATTTTAAATAAAGTATCAGTAATGTGGGAACAGCAATATATTCCAAACTATTGCCCATGGCCATATGGGATTTATACAAGCATTTCAGGAATGGTTCAATGAAAAGAAAACTATAACAGAGGGTTAATAGCTGATATATATTATTATTATCTCAAGATCAATAAAATTTATGCAAAGTTTCCCAAATACAATCCAGATCACTACCGATCTCTTTTTCAGTTCTATAAGTATTCTTTTTTATTGATGGTGTCAACATATTTGTAATGATTATCCATCTCTACACATTATCTGATCAGTAGTCATTTTGCATCCTCTCAGCTTTTTTTTGTATATAAAGTTCAACTGAACTTTTTTTTTTTACAACTATGGATTTTATTTGGTACAGCCTTCAATGTTTTAGGGTTTAATACAACCAATAATTAATACAATATCATTCATAAAAAGAAGCATCTGGAGAATTGTAGCATCTGTAGATGATCCCTCCAGGATTTCTCCTTCCCAACACCTGGACAATGCCTCCTTTTCTCCTCCAAACTTTGGGGTAGATACAGCTGTTCTTACCACTTCCTTGAGTATCCTACTTTCTGGTAAGATGGAGGATCACTAGGTTCATTTGACATGCCTTACATCCCCAGGCCCCTAAAATTTACCATATTCTTTGCCATTCCACTATCCAGACACACCACCCTCATGCATTTATTAATTGGCCTACTTCAAAATCTTAAAGATCACTGACAATTTCTATCTTCCCAGACAATGAACACTCCTACATGTGTTGTTTAACCTAATTAGAAATGAAAGTGGAACGAGCTGTACTTTTCTATTTGTATTTTCTGTGTCTAACATAGGTATTGCCACATTGTAAATGCTTAATAAATAATTTTTCATTTGTTGAAAGAACTTACATTTGACTAGAAAGGTACAAGCAAATTAATAGATAAATAAATATAAGATAATTTGAAGATGGAAAGAAGAGTATCGACTAGGGTAATTGAGGCAACATTGTCACAAAATGGCATATGAGTTGGGTTTTGAAGGAAATGATAGATTTGAGGTGTAGAGTTGAGGAAAATGTAAGGTCCAAGCTCATGGGACAACATATGCAATGGTAAGGAGGCAGGAGCTGGACTGTCAAATTCCAAGAACAGCGAGTTTTCCCAAAAAGTAAAGTGTGTTAAGAGGAATAATGTAAAATAAACAGTAGGTTATGCTGGAGACTATGATTAACTGACAATTTGGTATTTTTTCCTGCAAAAAAACAAGAAACATCTTATTTCTTTTTCTCCACCCTAATTAAGGGGACTAATTAAATAAATGTTGTGAAGGTAGAAAAGATAAAATTTGCAAAGAGATAGGTGAAGAGGAAGAATGTTTTCAATCAATGCAATCACATGTGTGGAAATGACTTGTTATGATTTTTTCCCTTTCTGGACATTGGATTGTCTTCATCAATGCAATATTTGGGGTGAATGGTGAATGAGGATGAAGAGTCAAGGAAGACATCAAAATTTTGAAGCCTAGGTGACAGAGAGGGTGGTGATACCTTCAAAGATAATGAGAAATTTGGGAAAAAGGAAAGATTTTGGAGGACAGATAAGGAGCTCTGTTTTGACAATGTTGAATCTGATATTATTATAGGATATTTGATTAAATATGCCCAATAGGTAGGTAGTGATGCAGGACTGGAGCTGGGATTAGGACTGACATTGAACTTATATGCATATAAGTGGTAATTAAATCCAAGTGAGCAGATGAGATTACCAAAAAAAAAAAAAAGAGAGAGAGAGAGAGAGAAGAGTTCAGGACAGCATGCTGGTGTAGCACCTAAAATTAGTGGGAATGAAGATTCAGGAAAGAAGAGTCAGAGCTGTATCACAAAATCACAGAGAGGATGGAGTAGTCAGTCAGAGAAGGTAATTAAGAGTGATAAATTTTGCAGAGATGTCAAGGATGAGGCTTGAAAAAAGGGCCATTGTATTTAATAATTAAAATAAAACTGCAACTTTGGAGAGCAGTTTTGGTTGAATGTTGAAAATCAGAAGCAAAATTTCAGAATGTTTAGTTTAAAAGAGATAGGAAAAGAATTGGAAGTTCCAATTGTAGATGAGTTTCTCAAGAACTTTAGCCAATAAGGCAGGGGAGAAATATATCATGAAAGCTAACAGGGACTGAAGATCCAAGTGAGGATATTTTAAAGGTGGGGGAGATTGGGGCATAATGGTAAACAGGAGACAAGGAGTTAGTAGATCTGGAGAGACTAAAGATAAGAGAGCATGATGAATAATAGTAGAGGGAATCCATTGTTAAATATGGCAGGGCATCAGATAAAGAGTACATATATAGGTGGCTGTCTTAATAATTAGAAGGGCTGTCTTTTTATGTGAGAATGGAATGGAAAAGGTGGTAGAAATATGAGCAGTATGAGATAAGAAGAAAGGGAGAAGGGAGGATTCTTTTTTGTACTTTAAAAATTTATGATAATAGCTACTAAATCTTTTGTTCGTTCAAATTCTATCTTTTTAAATAGTATTTTTTTTTCTAATTTACATGTAAAGCAAGTTTTCAATATTCACTTTTTTTTGCTTTTTTTTTTGGAGGGCAATTGGGGTTAAGTAACTTGCCCAAGGTCACACAGCTAGTTTGTGTGTGTGTGTGTGTGTGTGTGTGTGTGTTTAAAAGTCTGAGGCTGGATCCAAACTCAGGTCTGTGCCACTTAGCCACCCCCAACATTCACTTTTGTGAGAAGAAGCAGGGATTTTTGACAAATAACCTCAATTTCTCAATTGAATTCTGGGGTAAGTTCCTTAACTGAGAAGGTTGTAGGATTATTGTCATGGGAAGCTTGAGGAAATATTAGGTTTTGGATAACTGATATGGACAGTGTTTAGGGAAGTATAATAGTACTATCTTGTTTCAGAAAGGTTCCAGTTAAGATAATTTTAGACAAATCTATAGTGGATCCAATTGGCAACTCTTATGTGATTTTTCTCCAGCTCTCTTTAGCAGCATGTGAAGAAGATCAAAGGTCAGAGATCATCATGGTAATCCAGGATTGGAATTTACCAGGGCATGATCAGTGATAGGACAAGAGGGTAAGGGTTGTCAGAATAGAGGAAAATATAGAATTGTATTGATTCACCAAGGAGTCAAGGACCTCATAATTTATAGGATGTTTATGAGAAGAACTAAAAGGGAAATAAGGAAAGAATTTAAAATTATTCCAAGATCTTATGTATCCATATACTAGGAAATTAGATGCTAAGAAGAAAGCTAATACAGAAATCTGTAAATAGAAGACTCAAAGGAAAGGGGATAAGACCATCATTTACTTTATCCATTTCTCTCTAGAAAAGAGGTAAGGGAGATGTGGAGTCAAGATGGTGGAGTAAAAGCAGGAACTAACTTGAGCTTGTCCCCAGTTACCTCCAACATCTGTAAAAAATTACAGATTTTAGGTTTACAGAACCCACAAAATAACAGAGTGAAATACATGTCCAGCTGAAGTCAGGCTGGCAAGTCAAAAGGAAGGATCTATTGCACCAGGCTGGAAGTGGAGCACAGTCCTGCTTGGGTCTCACCAGCACAAATTGGCTAGAACAGATCTGAGAGGTCTGAATCACTGGCAGCTGTGGTAGTTTCCAGATTTCTCAACAAATAAACATCAAAGAGAAAGTAAAAGGTAAGTGGGGAAACTCTGTTGAACTTGTATGAGAGAAGAACATGATCCAGTCCCTGCCCCCAAGGCAACAGAGGTAACAATGGCTGTGGTGGCAGCAGCAAGAGCTGGCAGTGGGGTGGCTGCTTTCAGGGCTCCAAGCCCACAGACAATGGGTGACCAAGCAATTGACCAGAGGGCAATTAAAGGAATATCTTTGCTGGTGCTGAGGAAAAATTCTTCTTGCTTTGCCCTGGTTACATCTGGGTTGCAGTATTGCATGGTAGTCCTGCGGTGAGGAGGAGCACTGGTTTGGAGGAGCTTCTTGATGCTGGGGAGAAGCAGTCCTCCTCACAGTTCTGAGGCAGGTGCCAGAAGAAGCTTTGACAACAGCTATGTAAAACCCCCAAAATGGGGGACAGAACTCTCCACTCTGGAAGCAGAGTTCTACTGTGGCAAAGAGCTCAAAAATCAAGTAATTGGTTGGCCAGATGAGCAAACAGAAGAAGAGAAATCAGACTGTAGAATTTTTCTTTGGCAATAAAGAAGATAAAAACAAAGAACTAGAAGAAAATGACAAAGGCAAAGCTCCTGCATCAAAATACTCCAAGAAAAATATGAATTGGTTACAGGTCATGAAGGAGTTCAGGAGGTATGTTAAAAATCAAGTAAGAAAAGTAGAGGAAAAATTGGGAAGAGAAATGAGAGTGATGCAAGAAAATCATGAAAAATGAGTAACAGCTAACTAAAGGAAACCTCCCCCCCCCAAAAAAAAAACCTGAAGAAATAAAACCATAAAAAACAGACTAACTAAAATGGCAAAAGAGGTCCAAAAAGCCAATGAGGACAAGAATGCCTTGAAAAGCAGAACTGACCAGAAGGAAGAGGAAGTTCAAAAGCTCATTAAAAATAATTCCTTCATAATTAGATTGGAGCAAATGGAAGTTAATGGGTTTATGAGAAATCAAGATATTATAAAACAGAACCAAAGGAATGAAAAAATAGAATGCAATCTAAAATATCTCACTGGAAAGCCACTGACCTGGAAAAATAGATCCAGGAGAGAGAATTTAAAAAAATTATTGGACTACCTGTAAGTCATGACAATAAAATAAAGAGCCTAGATATCATCTTTCAAGAAATTATCAAGGAAAACTGCCCTGATATTCTAGAATCAGATGGTAAAATAGAAATTGAAAGAATTCACCAATCACCTCTTGAAAAAGATACCAAAAAGAAAACTCCTAAATTATTGTAACCAAATTTCCTTTTTTTTTAATAAGCAATTGGGGTTAAGTAACTTGCTCAAGGTTACACGGCCAGTTATTATTTCTGGGTGTGGTGCTGAGTATCTGAGCCCAGATTTGATCCAGGTCATCCCGACACTGGAGCCAGTGCTCTTACTCGCTAAGCCACCTGGCCGCCCCTAAGCAATTGGGGTTAAGTAACTTGCTCAAGGTTACATGGCCAGGTGTTTCTGGGTAGGTGCTAAGTGTCTGAGCCCAGGATTCGATCTCCAGGTCTTCTCAACACTGGAGCCGGTGCTCTTATTCGCTGTGCTACCTGGCTGCCCCTGTAACCAAATTTCAAATTACCTAGGGCAAGGAGAAAATATTACAAGCAGTCAGGAAAAAACAATTTGAGTATTGTGGAAACACAATCAGGATAACACAAGATCTAGCCTTTTCTACATTTAGGGATCAAAGAGGTTGGAATATGATATTCTGGAGGTCAAAAGACTAGAATTAAAATCAAGAATCACCTACTGTAATGTAATGCCAAAAGAAGGCAACTTCCCAGGTTCAAAATACCAGCATAGGTGCTCTCTATTTTATTCAGTAACAAACTCAGAACAGAGAAGATCAAAACATGACATCATTCAAAATACAGCATTTACTAAGTGTGATTAAATAATCTCCAAGGCCTACCCCACCCCAGGACTTTCCAATCATTCAATCAATTACAAAGTCTCTGTTCCAAATACTTCTCCACCCCTAGGCTATACCTTAATTAAGTCCACCACAAAGCCCCTCTTCTCAAATGGAGATTAGTTTCCAAACATAAGTAAAATACATTCATTTGCTCAACCATAGAACACAAAAAGGTCAAAAGTTCCCCACCCCTGGATCACAATTGAATCTACCCCAGAGTTACATCAAGTTTAAACACAGCACTTAATACCCAAATGGAGGTCTTTTCTTCATCTTGACATGAGGCAAGTTCTCAGCAATCTTAGTTCCTGGAGAGACAAGGCTTAGCAAGGCCATAAGATACATTGCCAGTCCCTTCATGAATTTATCCTCTGTCTGTAGAACAGCCCTAGAACCCCTGAACACATTAGCAAAGCCCTCTCCCAGGATTTCTGTAAACATACAACAAGAAAATCCTTCTTCAGGGCTTCTGAACCAACAGAAAGGCTCCCAGACCCCTGCAACAACAGTACTGTCCCTCACCAGTGGACAGTATTCATTCTGTCTGCAGGACAGTCTCCAGACCCCTGCAACAACAGTACTGTCCCTCACCAGTGGACAGTATTCACTCTCTGTCTGCAGGACAGTCTCAGGCCTTCTTAACCAAATGCCAGGTTCCAGGACTTCTTCAACAGGACAGTCTTTCACCAGTGGACAAATCTGGCAAAATAACATCAAAACAGACAGACAAAGTACCAGCAAAACAGCCATGTCTCCTCAGTCCTTGGCAGCTCAGGGGGCAGGTCTCAAAAGTCCAGGGCAATTCAAAGCGGCCACCAGCAATCCTCTTAGTCTCTCTCTCTCTCCACGAGGTGCTGTTTCCAAAAAAAAAGATCTTCCGCCTCTCTCCAGTGTCTCTCCAAATCTACGTCACCAGCTCCTCCCACTTCAGGACTTTCTTTTCACATCAACAAGCCCAACCCACAGGTGGGATTAACAAACTCTGGGTTTTAATACAATCAATTTGAAAACCAAGCCAATACAGGGGAATCTTTAATTGCCATTACTATCACACCTACCCAGTAAAACTGAGTATAATACTTCAGGGAAAAATATGGATATTCAATGAAATAGAAAACTTTCAAGCTTTCTTCATGTAAACCAGAGCTGAAAAGAAAATTTGACTTTCTAATACAAGAAAAGTGATAAAGAATCAACTATTTACTTAGTAAATGGATAAGCATTTATTTAGTTGAATGAACATGCATTTATTTAGTATCTGCTATGTATTCCAGATTTTACTGCTCTCTTGCAAGGATTAAAATAAATATAAAGTGAAAGGAAAATACATGTTTCCTGTTTCAAGGAGAAAATGTAGCAATAAGACTAATTGCTTGAATATAACAACTTGAGAATGACATAGGAATTAAATAATGAAGGAATTAGTCCATGTTTTAATATAGAATGTTAAATAAAACATTCCACATGCACAAAAAGGTGAAGAGGAAGCATGTTTTCAATAAATGTTATCATATGTGTAGGAATGACTAGTGTTGATTTTTCCCCCTTTCTGGGCTTTGTATAGTCTTCATCAAGGCAATATTTGTAAAATTTCACTCATCTCCTAAACCTTCCTTTAAACAAAATGGTATAATATTGCAATTGATAGTTATTTTGTCCTCAAACCACTCAAATTAGGAGGAATGACTTTTTATGACTCATTTGAGCATTAATATGTTCAGAGATAATGAATGGATTAGAATATTCCTGGTTTCCACACCTGTCTCGCATTTACTTTAATTGTAGTATAATTAATGCCTGCTGGAAAATTTGCCATGCATAGGAAAAATTAAGCCATTATATATACACATCATGTTAGTTTCATTAAGGTGATGTAGATATTGACGTACACACATATATTCACACATATACAATTATATACACATATTGATATATCTATATATGCTAATATATATTTTAGTTTTAAATTTTTCTTTAATATCTAAAAGGATACTCTATCTCTAATACAAATATATACTTGAATTCCTAAGATGAAATAATTCATGATTCATTTCATTAGTTTTATGGAAATAAAACTATACCAGGTACTTCATTGCAATAATATTCTCAATTTCTTGGGAAAAAAAAGGCCGTACATGTGTTACGCTTTTCTCAATGTCCTAGTCTACCCACATTGTTCAAGTCAGACATCAATCACTGAATAATATTCACTACTTGGTCTCCCTATGGCTGATTAGATAATCATACGTTCAAAACAAGAGCTTGGGGAAAATATAATTATCAGCATTAATATAGGCACTTTAAATTTTGCAAAAAAAAAAAAAAAGAAATACCTGTATTTTCTCATTCAAATTTACAAAAATCCTGGCAGGTAGAGACTACATGTATTATCTGAATTTCAAAAATTAGGACACTGAGACTCATAGAGTTTAGGTTATTTACTCCACCAACATTGTGTGACCGACACATAGGACAAGCTTAGCAAATGTTCATTCATTTATTCATTCAAGGATTAGATGCAGATTCAAATCTGTTTCTTACCAGATTGAAGAGATAGCTTCTTTCCCCCTTCACTGTAAACAAAGGTAATTAAGTTTAAAAGTAAGGTTCAATTTTTGGAGATAAATATCCTGCATGATATCTTGTGTTCCCCTCCACTTCCACAATTGTTATATGATGAACTATATGCCATCCACTTTTAAAATACAGATGAATTTATTAATTTTTATTCTAAATTAACACACAAATAAAATGAGCATATGTGTGCAGTTTTTCTTTTCCTCTAAAGTATAAAATTAATTGCACCTGTAACTTTCAAAGGTGCTCTGCTTGTCTGTACTTCTTTCTGGCATTTCATTCTCATCTCTGCATGTAAGTGTGTGTCTACATAAGCACACATAGATGTGCATACAAACATGTGTGTATGTATATGTAAATCTCTGTGTATATATGTTTGCATGTGTAACAAATTGTGCATCTCATCAATATTCCTTTTCTTCCCTTCCTATCCCTTCCTTTTTCCCTCCATCCCTTTCTGCTTCCCTCCCTGTCTTCCTTCATCCTTCCTTGCTTCCTTTCTCACTTTCTCTTTTTTTTTTGCTATCTTTCTTCTTTTTTTTTTACCCCATTCCCATTACCCTTTCCCTCACACCCAATCTTCATTGGAAAAAATAAAATTAAAAAAAACCTGTGTAATAAATATATTTAGTTAAGCAAAGCAAATCCCCACATTCACTGTGTCTGGAAAGGTTATCGTGTACCTTGAATCCATCATTTCTCTGTCAAGTGGTAGATGGCATACTTCGTCATTAGCCTTCTGAAATTGTATCTGGCTATTCCATTGATCAGAGCTCTTAAGACTTTCAAAGTATCAACAACAAACACTTAAAATAATGACAACAACATTTGACATTTATATAGCCCTTTAAACTTTGCAAAGTACTAGAAACTGTTGTTAGCAGACACAGTGCTAGGCATCAGTAAAGACAGAAGTTTAGAACAGAAACAGTTTCTGATCTAGTGCAGTTTTCCATTATTAGGGAGATGACATAAGCTATAGTAAATAATATTGCAAGATATGTGCTTCAGAACTGCTGAATACGATGTTTTAAATATTGTATGTCCTGAATATAGATACTAAATGATATTACTTCAATCAAGTAATAAACAATCATAAAGACCTACTTTGTACTTAGCAATATGCTAGGCCAAAAAAATATCTATCTATCTATCTATCTATCTATCTATCTATCTATCTATATATATATATATATATATTATCTATATATAGATATATACAAATGAAACAGTCCCCTTCCTCAAGGAGCTTACATTTTATCTAAAAACCTTGTAGGTATATAAGATAATTTAAATAAATATAAAACATACACAAAATCAGTTAGCAAGCATTGATTCAACACTTATCTAGTCCTAGGCAATGGGTTAAATGTTGGGGATACAAAGAGAGACAAAAACATGGTCCTTGTCCTCAAGGAACGCATAATGCATGGAAAAGTCATGGGGAGAGAGAGACAGAGACAGAGACAGAGAGAGACAGAGACAGAGAGACAGAGACAGAGACAGAGAGACAGAGACAGAGACAGAGAGAGAGAGAGAGACAGAGAGAGAGAGAGAGAGAGA
>NW_027187351.1:7883744-7972767 GCF_028583685.1 Petaurus breviceps papuanus
AGACAGACAGAGAGAGACAGAGAGACAGACAGACAGACAGAGAGACAGAGAGAGACAGAGAGACAGAGAGAGACAGAGACAGAGACAGAGAGAGAGAAACAGAGACAGAGAGAGAGACAGAGAGAGAGACAGAGACAGACAGACAGAGAGACAGACAGAGAGAGAGACAGAGAGAGAGAGAGGAAGGGAGGGAGGGAGAATAAAAATAAAACCAAAGAATGTGGAATTGGGCAGAGAGTAGGGAGCGGGAAAGTTGTAGGGAGACCACAAGAGATTAAATGTTTACATATACACAGGTCTTCTGACTCCAAATTCTATGCTCCTTTTATATGAGAGAGAGAGAGAGAGAGATATGCTCATACAGTAAAAATGGAAGAAGGCACTGGCATTGGGTCAGAGTAGGTGAGCCCAGGAAAGACCATTGGAGAAGGCAGCATTTGAGTTGAGTTTTGAAGGAATCCAGGGAATCTGTGAGCTGGCAGAGAAGAGGGAGTATATTGCTATAACAGGAGACAGACTGTTGAAAGAAGCAGAATTTTGGAGATGGACTGCCATGTATAGAAAAATAAAGTTGGCTAGTATAGTTAGATCATGAGATTCTTGGAGGGTTGTAAAGTATAAGAAGATTAAAAAAGGTTGGAAAGAAGCAAGTTGTGAAAGGCTCCAAATCCTAAACAGATGACTTTATATTTAATCTTGAAGGTAATAGGAAGACACTGTTGTTTATTGAACAGGGTCATGGCTGGGAAGGAGTCAGTATAAATAGAAAAAGTAAAGATCAGAGAGAAGGGGGAGATAATAATAGGGGAAATCTGCTAGAGGAGGCTAGATGGGATGGATTTAAGAGTGAATGTGGATGGGCTTACTTGGCAAGGAAGTAGGCCAACTTTTGTTTAAAATAAAAGTGGAGGAGGAGATCATAGGAGAAGAGATGTCGGTGATAGGAAATAATGATGAGGATAGAAGAAAGGAGGTAACCTGTAATAGCCTAGGGCTTTTTTGTTATTGTTTTAAGTATGAGATGAAGTCCTAACCTGAAAATATGTGGAGTAATATGGTGGTGGAAGCAAGATTGAAGAGGTCTGAAAAGGTTTGAAGCATGAATAGAAGGATTATCTTGTTGCAACAAGGGCCCAGTTGGGATAGTGAAATATTAATTTTAAGTGGTCCCAAGTAGCTCAGTCCCAAGAAAGGCATAATGTAGAAGTTGAGACTTGAGAGAAGCTTTAAAAGGAAGCTAGGATTCTAAAAAATAGGAGGAAATGAATTCTGGGCATGGATTAAATGGCCAGATAAAATGGATTAAAAATTCATTTAGATTTTTATGTAATATTTCAACACATACACAAGTCAACTTTTAAATGTGCAGAATATTTATTTATTTTTTTAAAAAGATATACTATTCATCTTTCAATTTCACATGGATCTTAAAAAATACTTTACTATCATTAAAATATAATTTATATATTATGAACTCAACTTTATATGTATGTATGTACACACATTCTTTATGGCCACACATTCTTCACCACTTACTTTTATTATTATTATTATTATTACAAAAGAATACCTTCTACAGTGGTGAGGAGGGAGCTCTGGTAACTGAATTAAACATGTGAGTCAAGTTCCAGCAATCTGAGGCTCTCTATGCTTCATTTATTTGAAAATAGTGATGAGTACAGAGATACTACAGGCTGGAGGGCTAGAAGCTTTTTCCATTAGAGAAATTAATGATCAGAATCTCTTTTTTTCTATTTTGAATTCAAGCTTCAGCTCATTATTTTCAACATTCTCTACAACCCTGACCTGCCTGTAACATTTCTTGAGTTTCCTTTTTTTTTTTTTCATTTTATTAACTCTACCTAAACTTCTTTCTTCAGTAATCTTGCCCTGTGTACTTGGCCCTCCTCCAAGCTGTGTCCCTCATAGTCTTCTAAAAATTTGCAAATTCCCATTTTGTGCTTTGAAATAATCCAAGAATATCAATCATTTAACAGTCTCTGTTGCTCTGGGCTCCTCACTAGTTCCTCACAATTTTTAGAGAACAGAATTTTTGCCTTTAGTGTGGCAATTAAGGAAGAACTGTGGGCATTATAGGAATCATATAATTTAACACAATAATAATCTAATTGTTACAAATGTAAGGAAAACTTTGTACTGCTTTTTCTAAAATGTTAAAAAAAATAACAGATTAATATTTTAATGAAACTTACCTCTTTTTATCCTTGTAAACAAAAATATTTCATGAAAAGTAAATTTTATCCTACTAATTTAATTTTCTTCTACGATATAATCTATCTGTACTCCATTGAGGCTTTAGATCCTATTTCAGATGACATTCACCTTAACAGATTGGAAAGATATAGAGTGGGTTGCTCTGAACCACATCCAAAAATACTTGGTTTGGGTTGAGATAAAATGAAGTCAAAAGAAAGAAAGGATATTCATCAAAACATCTGACCTAGTTTGAGGTCATGGATTAAGCTGGTGTTTTGTGGTACGTTCAAGTTGATATATATATGTCTACTTATCTCTCTATCTATACACATATGTGTGTGTGTGTGTGTATATTTGTAAGGTACCTAAGACTTCAAACTAGTTTAACTCACCTATTTGCAGATAAGAGATCTGAGACCTTGAAAGATTGTTCACTATTTTTGGGGGGGAGGGTCTCCTTTAGCAAATTGTTGACCTGTTTTTCATTATTGTCTTGCATTGCTCTCATTTCTCTTCCCAATTTTTTCTCTACTTCTTTTACTTGATTTTCAAAATCTTTTTGAGCCCTCCCATGGTTTTAGACCAATTCATATTCTTCTTGGAGGCTTTGCATATAGGAGTTTTAACTTTGTTGCCTTCTTCTGAGTGTATATTTTGATCTTCTTTGCCACCAAAATAAGATTCTATAGGCTGAGGTTTTTATTCCACTGTGTGCTCATTTTCCCAGCCAATTAATTGACTTTTTAACTCTTTTTAAAGTAGGGCTGTGCTTCCAGTGTGAAAGATGTAATGTCCCAAGCTTCAGGGGTTTTATGCAGCTGTTTTCAGAGATACTTCTAGGGACCTATAAATTGCCAGTTCTTCCAAGGTGGTATGATCAAAGGAGTGGTCTTTACTCTTCTCCTGGCCTGTTCTCTTGTCTGTGGGTGACCACAAGAACTCTTTCCTGCTTTGTAACTATGAGGAGGATTCCCTTTTTCCACCATTGCCACAAACTCTACCATACAAATACTTCTCCCTCCCGGCCCCCAGGACTGTCTCCCAGGACTACAACACAGATCCAAGCACAGGTAAAGCAAGAGAACCCATTCTCAGTGCTAGCTAAAAGATCCCTGAAATCCCCCTCTGATTAGCCACTTGGTCTTCTCACCATCTATGGACCAAGAGTTCTGGAAATAGTTGCTGCAGGTGCTGCCGCCACCCCAGTATTGGGGCCAGACAGCACTCCTTTCTTATCCAGGTCTGACAAACCTTTCTTGTTGACTTTCTAAGCTGTCTTTGGCATTTCTGGGTTGAGAAGTCTGGAAAACACTACAATTGCTAGTGATTCAGCCTACTGAAGCCTGCTCCAAGATTGCTCAGGCCCTGTCTGTGCTGGCATGCTTTGTGTTGGATTGAGCTCCTCTCCCAGCCTCGTGAAATAGACCTTTCCTGTTGACCTTACAGGTTATCTTGGGCTAGAAATTTATTTCCTTCTATCATTTTGTGGGTTCCACTGCCCCAGAACATGTTTAGAGTCATTTTTTGCAGATACATTTGTGGGGTTTGGGGGAGAACACAAGCAAGTTCCTGATTTTGTTCTACCATCTTGGTTCTGCCCCTGAGGTCCAGAAAGATTATAGGACTTACTCAAAGCCTGGGCTATGGCAGAGTTTGAACTAGAAACCATTTCTCCCAATTTCTAATCTAATACAAATGCTTATAAGCCATGATTCTTTATCTGTGGATGTTTCAGGGGATACTGAATAAATTTTAAGGTGACAAGATGTATGGTAGAGTTATTTATTACAGACATCATAATTCAGGAATTTTTTAAAATTAAAAATAAATAATTAAGTAGAGTGAAGTGTTATAAATGCAAATGAAAAACAACATAAAAGAAAAGAAAATTTATTTAATTGATATGATATGGTGAAAGACAAATTAAGGAAACTTAATTGGAAAAGACAATTGGCAATTCAGAAGCAGCACAATCATATGATTGAGTAAATTTCTACAGTTATTTTTTTAAATCAGGACAGTTTAAAGGGAAGGTAGATTTGGTATAAAAGTAAGAAATTATTTCCCTAATGAAAATTGTCAGACCTAGTGAATCACATGTTCTTTTGACCTTTGCAAATTGAGAGAAATCTGTGAGAAGGTGGATAACTAGAAGGATCTGAAGAAGCACAAAAGAATAGAATGATTAAAACATAGGGAAATATACCCCATGATTGAAAAACCAGAGAGCAGAGCAAACAATTCCTCTCAAAGCTTCCCTTTATAGAGGGCTTAGCATTTTCCTGTCAAATAATCATTTCCCAGCAACTGCTTTATCTGGTTTCAAATCCAAGAATATCATGTCCCTGTGCTAGGTACACTTCACTGGTCCCCTCCCTTTTCAGTTTTCTTTTGTTTACTGTCTTTCCTCATTAGATCGAAAACTCCTTAAGAACAGAAGCTATCTTTCTTTTTCTTATTTGTATTCCCAGAGCTTATCTCATTGTCTGGCACATAGTAGACACTTAATAATATTTATTTACTATTGACTATGATCGTTTATTGGGTGGTCTGTAAAATGACCTGGAGAAGGAAATGGCAAACCACTCCAACATCTTTGCTAAGAAAATCCTAAATGGGCTCACAAAGAGTCACACAACTGAAATATCTGAACTACAATAACAACATTGACTGAGAATATATTAGGACATATTATGCCTCAAGTAGTATGTTTTTTATTTCCCTGGAGGTTTTGAAAATTTAAATAACATATTACTGCTGTGTCCTAAAACTGTACTTTCTCCATAAATAATAGTGCTCAAAATTTGGCTTATTGCATGGTATAGTAAGAGAAGCACTGGCTAGATACAAATTAAATCCTAGTTCTTATATTTTCTAGAGATATCATCATACAAAAGTCATAGACTCATAGATTTAGAATTGGAAGGGCCTTTGAGGTCATCTTGTTGAACTCCCTCATTTTACATATGAGAAAGCAGATTCAGAAAGATTAAGTCATTGACATGTAATAAGCATTTATTAAGCTTTCCTTCCCTCCATCCTTCCCTCCTTCCTTCCTTCCTTCCTTCCTTCCTTCCTTCCTTCCTTCCTTCCTTCCTTCCTTCCTTCTTTCCTTCCTTCTTTCCTTCCTTCCAACTTGCCCAAATTCACAAGATAATTAGCAGTAGAACCACATTTAATTTCAAATCTCCTGACTCCAAATCTAAGAGTCATGCTTCCTCTTTGATAATCAGTTTACTCATCTGTAAAAAAAAAATGATGATTACAATATTTCCTTATAGGACAACACTGAAGGAAGTGCTTCACAAACTAAAAAAAAAGTACACATAAAAAAACTTTATGGTAGCAAAAGCATAGTCAGGTATGATAGAAAGATTTTTTTAATAGTGATCTACTGAAAAACGTTTTTGGCCCAATAAATCGTCCAAAGTGAAAACTGAAAAATCTTTAAAGAGGTATTATCCCCATGGAGGTTGTGGATATGTCAACAAAATGACCTTTCTTTGTTGCAGAAAAAGGGAACTAAACTATGACTGTTTTTAAAATTCCCTTACATTGCATTTTCCATTTCACTGGTGGGGGTGGCAGGTAGTAAAAAATAAATTGCCATTTGGGACATAAGGGTATGCTGTGAGCTTTCTACTATGATAAATTCTGTGGAAGCTACATTTTTAAAATTAAATGAGTCTTCCTAACTTGACACTGGCCAACAGGATACATTTCTAAAAACTGGTTAAAGCTTTAATATCATTATCCTGGGGCTTTATTATGCTAGATGATATGACATGCAGGACAAGGTATTGAAATCTCTCTGTATAGGTTTCATTACTCTTGAGAGTTCATGAAATAGTGTTTGACCTCAATATGTCCAATCCTGTTCCTCTTCACAGTGGAGTAACTTGGTCACCAATCTTTCCCGTTCTTTTGTTCATTTTTTTTTTGTACAAGCTGATGTCTTAGGGGAGTATTGTACCACAATGATACAAAAAAAGACATTTTTCTTTGATTTGTATGATATAATTATCAAAATTTCAAACTTATTAACTTGGTGCCAAAAATTAATTTAATTTGAGGGAACGAATATTTAATAATTTGCTTCTATATATTAGGAATTTTAAATACAAAGATTAAAAAGCAACACACACCCTATCCTCCAAAAGTATATATCTTATATTAATCTTTTAATTTTTAAAGTTCTATTGTTATCTGTTATTTTTGTATCTCATTCATTTCCACATATACTTTTTCCAAACTCTCCTACCCAGTCACCCTTCTTTTATAACAATAACAACAAAATAAATGGTTCAGAAAAAACAGGCAAACCTTAAACATTTTTGAGAACCATCCTTCAAGTCACCCAACTTCTAACTTTGGAGTCATACTCAAAACACTTAATATAGTGCCTGACACATAGTAAGCACTTAATAAATGTTTATTGATTTATTAATTGATTGAAGTCCTCATTCCCCCATTTCCCACATATCCAATCAGTAGCCAGGTCTTATCTATTCTGTCTCCACAACATTTCTCACATCAGTTCTCTTGTCTGTGCTCATACCATATATGTAGCTGGTGGCTCAGCAGATAGAGCATTGGACTTAGGGTCAGGAGGAACTGAGTTTAAATCTAGATGAAGACACCTACTAGCTATATGACCTTGGACAAGTAGCTTAACTACTGTTTGCCTAATTTTTCTCAACTGTATAATGAGAATAATCATAACTTGCAAAGTTATTGTGAGAATATAATGAGATATTTGTAAAAAACACATACACATACATTTAGTAACATGACTGGCTGATAGTATGGTCTACATAAATGTTTATTTCCTAACCTCCAACTGAGTTCAGGGCCTTTTAAATTTTACCCAGACTATTACAATAATTTCCTAATTGAAATCTATGCTATTTCATCCTTCACACTGTTTCCAAGGTGATTTTGCTAAAGCGTAAGTTCAACCATGTCACTCCCCTGCTCAATAAACTCTAAGATCTCTTTCTTACGTCTAAGATAAAATACATAATTTTTGAATACATACATCTCAAAACTCAATTTCAACCTACCTTTCCAAGCCTCTTATACATGAACACTGTAGTCTCCTTCATGGGCACTGTGGTCCAGCCAAATAGACCTTCTTGCTTTTCTCCCACACAACACTCAAATGCCACATACATGTTTTATACAAGCTTTCTCATATGTCTGGAATATTGTCCCTCTTCACCTCTGGATCTTAGAGTGGCATTGGCTCAAAACTTACCTCAAATGCCATCTGCAACAGAAGAACCATTAATTTATTTAAAAGTTAAGCTCAAACACTAGTCTTACATGAGGTCTTTCCTTAGCCATTAGGTCCTGATACCTCTAATAAAAATTTATTTTTAATTTTTTATGTATTTGTATATAACCATTTTGTATGTAATTTTCTGTGTATATATTCCCTACCCCTCTCCCCATAGATTATATTTAGCTCCTTGAGAGCAGGTGATATTTCATTCATGCCTTTGTGTGTAAAGCAGGTAGCACAGTGTCAACATGACCAATCTAAAAGAGATGGCAAATATTGCAATTGCTCATCAAAATATCTGATTCTTTAGTACTTCAAATCCTTTACTTCCTCATTTCATTTACTTTAATTTTCCTTGGAAATTTTTTTATCCATCTCTTTGTTTTTTGAGTCTTTGGATTTTTACATTCTGAAGTAATTTTTAATTTGCTCTCATACAACTTTTTTAATGCACATATTATATAGTCATGCCCACTTCTTATCCATCATATTTCCAAGAATGGATATACAGTTGTCATGCCCTTAGCATCATCAGTGACTACTCAAGAAATGCCTTCCTCTCTGTTTTGCATTTGATGCTTCAAAATTATGATAATTTTTATCATTAAGAAATAAATTGAGATAGAATATGATGATCATGCTTTCTAGAAAGGCTTATTTGGACATTGTACAATCCTTCATCTGTGGGGTTATTTTTAATACCTTGAAATATTTTTTATACTTCTGTGGATATTCCTATATAGTCAGAATTACCTTAATACTAGAATGTTCTTCCAGTCAATTTTACCCTCTTTTATGCAAACTTTGGTGTGCAGAGACTAGTTTAGTACAGAGTATAGAGGACTGCTCTTAGAATCAGGAAAACCTATGTTCAAATCCTACCTCAGACACTTATTAGCTGTGTTCCTCTGCACACGCAATTTAAGTTCCTCGAGCCTTGGTTTCCTATGAATTGACAGTTATCCAGGTGTTTTTCTTTTCTCTAGACATCTGTTCCTTTTTGAAATTTTGGCACTTTTTAATTTTTTATGTCATGAATGCTCCTTCATAGCTCAATAAGTTTTATACAGACTTGCTTCTTGTAAGTATGGCAAGAACTTTAGAGTTGAAGGGGACTTTTGAGACTATCTAGTCCTATTCCATAAATTTAGAGATATAACAATAGTATTAATTGCTACTAATAGCAATAGTAAGCATTTATATTGTGTTGTAAGCTTTGCAAAAGCTTTATATATGGAATTTCAGATGATCAATCCCAATTTGAAGAACAAAAAAGAAGAGTTGTAATCCTGAAAGTTTTGAGAAATAGTCCCTATTATTAATCCCATTTTAGAGATTCAAAAAGTGAGTTTGGAAAGTTAAGTGACTTTCCCAGCATCACACAGCTTGTAATCATCAGAGGCAGGATTTTAATTAAGGTATCCCTGACTCCAAAATTAGAATTTTATTCAAAATACCACATTACGTTTGACTTCGTGGAGCTTAGGGTCTGGTAGGAGGAACTAACAAATAGAAAATCAATCCAATAATCAATCATTAAGTATGTAATGATTCGTTAATTGTAGTCCTGTATGAAACTAAGTGCTATGGAGTATACAGAAGAAATTTAAGGCATGGCAATTGCCCTCAAGGATTTACCTGCTGTTAAAGAAGGATAACGCACATAATAATTAGAAGCAGTAAAATATATTATTCAAAATAATGTATAATTATGTACCATTATGTGGTACAGTTAATAAATGCAGTAATTATTCCGCAAACAGAAAAATATTATAGACTTCGTTTGTCATAAAATAAGAGTTCAAGGTCTGGTTGGATTTGAATCGACAGAGGAGGTCCTATTACTAGGGAATATCATACACAAAATCATAAAGAAAGGAAGAAACATTATGGGTTAGGGGTTAAAGAAAGAATCCAATAAGGAAACTGTTCTAATTTAAACAAGAGATTGTTTGTTGGAGAGTAAAGTGAAATAGAGGTAGATACATTTTCTGGGGCACATTACAGAAGGCTTTACAAATCATGCTTGGGAGTCTGGCCTGGCTACAATAGGCAGGGGAAGTCATTGAAAGCTATTTAGAAGGGGAGAAACATAGTAAAAGCAATATTTAAGGATTTTTAGTCAAAACAATATAAAAGGGGAGAATACAATTTATTGATGAGAATAAAAATTCTCTCATGAGAATAAAAATTATTGATATTTTATCTTTTTACATCATGATTTGTCAAAATAGTATAAATAGACATAATAATGATGACAATAAGAGTCAATAATCCCTTTACTTGGGAGTTCCACATGTTCATTTGAGAGAATATTGTTTTTGGAATCAGAGAACTAGGATTCAGATCATACCTATCATATTTACTACATAGGAGTAGATGATAATGGGTATATCGTTTAACATTGTTGGTTTCCTCATCTATAAACTGAGAGGCCTAGATTAGATGACTTCTGAAGTCTCTTCCACTAATAGAGGTATGATTCTCTGATATTATGATACTATATGACATGTCCTATTCTCATTCCCCCTTCCTATAACATGATTTACTCAAAAAAAAGTACAACCTATACTCAGAACACTGAAAAATACAATAATTTATTATTTATATCATGAATATATGAAGTCACATGTTGCATCCAAACCCATTTATATTATTTTTTTCAAAGAAAGACTAAACATAAAAAGTCATTTAAAAATCTCCCCTACAGAGAGTTGGCTCTGCATTTCAAAATGCCATAGGGAGGGGTGGAAATCTTGATGCATTTGGGCCTTATCAACAAGTTTAGACTTAGAACCAGTGGAGTCATAAACACTAAAAGATATAGAATACAAGGAGTGGTATGACTAGACAACTCCAACCCCATAGTGTCAAGGAGATTTGTAATGCTCTTTCCTCAACACTTGTAAGATTCAATGCTCATATTGATATATGATGTCATTAATATTAGGTTAAAAAAGTTATGAGTGAAACAAATGGGTAACAATAAAAATAATCTAATAATTCAGAAGTAATTAGCCTTTTATAAATCATAGTTTCTTTTGGTAATCTGGTGAAATATATGAACCCCTGCTCAAAGTAGTGCTTATAAATTCCTATTACACAGAAAATTACAAAGGAAACCAACAATTTTGAAATATAATTATCAATAAAAAAACCATGCTATGTAGTCTTGCTTAAGAATTTCTATTAAAAAGTAAATATAACAGTATGTTATTTTATCTTCCACTCAAGTCCTCTTCTTATGTTTCAAAATGTCATGGAGGCAATCTTATTTGTGTGGATTCTTTATTTTGTTTTCTTTTGTTTTTGCAGGCTTATTACAAAAGTGTTAACCCAAAGGTTATATAATCCACTGACTACAGAAATTCAGGAACCTCTTTATTGAGTCACTGAGAGGTCTACATTTGCAGAAGGAGTACCATCAGAGCTGAAACATGGATCCTCTAAGTATGTTCTGTTCTTTTATAATTCCCATTATAATGTAAGCTCTTCAAGGACAAGGAAATGTTTGCTTTTCTTTATTGTTTTGGTTTCCAGGATCAAGCACAGTAATTTACACATAGTACATGCTTAATACTTGACTGTTGAATTTAATTGAAAATTTTACAGAAGATCAGAAGAATGTTAAGGGTCTATACCCAGAACAAGTTGAAACTTGTATCAGTTGCTCTCCCTCTCATTCAAATATTTTGATACAGCCCATTTCTCCCTTATTCATCCACACTATATCCACTGCCACCCCCACACACACACAATATGGTTACCTCCCTTAGGTATCCCACAAACTAAAATCAAGTAATTTCAAAAAAATTTAATTTTATTATTTTTATAAATTTTTGCACTATCATGAGTCTCTATCCTTTGAATTTCAAATAGTATTCTGAGAAATGTGTATAATGAAAATATTCCTGAAAATGTGAGCAAGTCAATAATAATTGTTCTAAGGATTTCAAGTGACTATGATAATTAGATATTTTCTCAAAACTTCAAATTAATTTTCTAAATAATATACATCATTGGTTAAATATTTTACATTAAAACCCACAAGATTCATAACTGATGAAATGGTTATTAATCTACTTACCATTAGTTATACAAAAATGAATCTTTCAAATATTTTACCATAGCACATAACTCAATCTGAACACATGAGAATAATTTTAATTCATAAAATATATTGGGTATATTTTAAATTATTAGTACATTGGTAGAATGGAAATAAAACATAATTTCACTAGATTTAATTTCATTATCTTTACAAATGTTTGCAGTATCAATGTGCCCCACATACTTTGAATAGTAAATCTTACACTGAGAAAACAGTGTAAGGACAGAAACTTCCCCAGATTTCTCCAAAATTTTGGCTAGGCAATAACATCTTTGATCCAAGGATTTCAAATAACTGTCAGAGCATATCTCAGTGCATGCTTCTGTGTTTGAAAATATGAGAGAATAATAGAACCAAAACTCATAAAAGGAGTTCAACTGGGGCTCTGGAGATCAACTACTTCAGCTGGCTCTCTTTAGAGGAGATTAGGGGCTAGGGATGGGTTCACTTGTCAAATTTCACAGTACTGGTTGGTGGAACACCTGGGATCGAAGCATATCTTTCCTCTCTCCCTGTCCTATTCTCTTTCAAATACATCATGTTTTTGTCAAATAAAATATATTAACTTATCTGTTAAATGAAATATTATTTGTAAAGTGCTCAGCATAATGCTTGACACATAGTCAGTACTTTGTAAGTGCTTATTTCCTCCTTCCCTCTACTCCTTTCAAATCCTTAGGGTTATCATTTGTCATATTCTAGAAGGCCTTAGGATGTAAAGTAAAAGCTTAATTTTTGTGTTCCTTAGTTTTTCAAGATATAAATATTGAAAATGTGCATTTTCCATGCAGCAATTTTGAAAAGATAACTATGATATGCAGACTAATTACTTTAATTTTGTATCTATACTATGGAAAATAATTAAAATAAAAAGTAACTAGATTTTTTAGTCATCTATTTGCTATTGTTTTTAACATTTGTAAACCTTCAGATAGTTGGCTCCTTTGTTTTTCAAATGCTTACAGTTATGTTGAAATAGTTTCAGAAATGATTTACTTATTTCTAGCCATTAAGGGTATTCTTTCTAATAACTAACTTCTGTCATACTGTAGAAAAAAAGGAAAAATTATTAAACCCCTACTGTGTTCCAGAGATCTCAGAACTATAAGCTTCTCCTCCCTCCTATTTCTTGAGGGGCTAGCTCCCAGACATATACTGGAACTAGATCATACAGTACTTAAGAGCTGATTGTTAAATTTTCAGAACAAATATTTGTACCTCAGGAAAAAAAAAAAAACAAATTCTATACCATATATCAGGGTTTCTTTTATGTTTTGTTGATTGCCTAGAGTTAAGAAAGTGATGAAGAAAACATAATAATGCAAATTAAACTCAAAACTATTCTGTATTGGTAGAAGGAATTTCAATATTTGGATATCCTTACACCAACATCATAGGGTCAGATAGCAGTATGCTGGTGAATCTTTAACAACTGTCTCTCTAAAAAAAAACCTGTTTGTATGAAGATATTTATAGCAATTCTCTTTGTAGTAGCAAAGAATTGGAAGTTGAGAGGATACCCATCAATTGAGGAGTGGCTGACTAAGTCATGGTATGTGATTGTGATAGAATACTATTGAGCTATTAAAAATGATGGGCAGAATACTTTTAGAAAAACTTACATGAATTGATGCAAAATGAAGTGAGAGAAACTGGGAGAACATTGTCCACAGCAATGACAATATTGTAAATTGATCAACTACAAACGCCAGCTATTCTCAGCAATGCAATGATTCAAGACTGTTCCAAAGGATTTATGATGAAAAAAAGCCATTCACCTCCAGAGAAAGAACTGATAGAATCTGTATGCAGATCAAAACATTTTTTTCATTTTTTTTGGGGGGGGGACTTTCCAATGTTTTCTTTCACAACATGACTAATATGGAGATGTTTTGCATAAAAGCAATTGTATCAAATTGTTTAGCATCTCAAAGAAGGGGAAGAGGAAGGAGGAAGAAAGATAATCTGGAAATCAAAATTTACAAACAAGAATGTAAAAAATTATTTTCATATGTAATTGTAAAAAAATTATAAAAAAGCCAAATGTTTTTCTAGACAAAAAAAGCAACACATACTCTTTTTTTTTTAAAGTTGAACACATATTTTCTTGATTCCAAGGACATTTACTGTGTCCTGATGCTTTAGAGGGCACCAAATTCCACACCCTTACTTTTGTTATGTCAATGAATAAAGAAAGGTTCCTGAGGGGAAAAAATATTACTATTGGAGGAGCAAAGCAACCTTTCCTTTACTGCTAGTGAAAATCATGTCATTATTGTGTATATTTTAAATAGATGTGGTTTTATAAAACCAAAAACTGAGCTTTGAATGGTCACATCCCTGAAAGTATTCAAAAGCCAACCTTGAGAACTGAGAAGTAGTTAAAGCTAGTTGTCAGGATGGTTAATGAATGTTATTTCCAGCAGGTATGAAAATATCTCGTTCTTCCAGTGAGGTAAGAGGTTTCTCATTGTAATCTCAAAAATTATGAGTTTGTCTACTATATACAGTTGGTCCTACTTTAATCCCCAGTGAAGCTTTTTTGACTCAAACAGTGACTCAGTTTACTTAAAGGAAGAAATTAGGAGGTAATGTGGCATTTTTGATAGAATGCTAGGCTTAAAGTAAAGGAGACCTGTATTCAAACCCTACTGCTTTAATTCAATTTTTAATTCAGTTTACATTCACCAAGTGACTACTGTATGCCCAATATTGTGCTATGTGATGGAAATACAAATAAGAAAAAAAGGAAGACAGATCCTGACCTCAAGGATTTTACAGTATATTATAATGTGTAATGAGGGGGAGACAACGCACAAAAGGAAGTTGTAAAGGGGTGGAGGAATACACCAGTGGGTATTTTGTTCCATGGATTTGAAACTAAGCAGAGCTGCAGCAGGAAAGTGGAATGAGCTGAAAAGTCCAAATATTGCTCTCAGTTAAAAAAAAAGTGTTGGGAGGTGTTTAGCGCTCTACCCTCCAGATCTCATAAGAGGTGGGGGGAAGTGGGAAGGAGTTCAATATCCAAGGTTGAATTAGCTATACGATGATGAGATTTGAAATAATCAACTTATCCTGAGAGGGACATCTTGTTCCTTGAAATTGAACCCACACAGTTGCAGCTGGAAAGTGGATAACTATTAGTTCTAAGATCATAAGGAAGTTACTAAGTTCTCTGAATCTCAGTTTCCAAAAAGTCCCTCATAGTGTTATCATGGGGTTCAATTGATAAAGCAAACAACATAAAGGAATTCCATAACTTTAAAATCTAGACAAATAAATTATTATTGAATTATGTGTCTCCATAAATCTCAGTACAGAGAATTAGGATGTGGGTGTAGGGACATGCTAATCATTTAATGGGATGGTTTCCATGCAAGTTCTGTATGGACCAGGTATATACTTTTATAGCCCTCACATTAGCTCATTTATAAAATACTTCAAACTTTTAAAATATTTACAACAAATGGATTGGGATTCCAAATGCTCTCCCTCACTCCCATACCTTTCCATATCCACTGAGAAGGTAAGAAATATGGAATCAATTATACATGTGAAATCTAGAAAAACATATTTCAATATGAGCCATATAGCAAAAAAGTACCAAAAATAAGGAGAAAATTATACTTCAATCTGCAATCTGAGTACCTCATTTCTCTCTCTGCAGGTGGATAGCATTTTTTTCATAAGTTTAGGAACTGCCTTGGATCATTGTATTGATCAGAGTAGTCAAGTTTTTCATAGTTGATTATCATTATAACATTGCTGCTACTATGAACCTCCTAATTTTTCTCACTCCATTTTCATCATTTCATATAGTTCTTGTCATGCTTTTTTTTAGCCCTAAAACCACTTCACTTGTCATTGCTTATAGCACAATAGTACTCTATCACAATCAAATGGCACTAATCAGTCATTCTCCAATTAATGAGAATCTCCTCAGTTTCCAATTCTTTGCCACCACATAAATAGCTACTATAAGAAGTTTTGAACATATAGGTTCTTTTCCTTTGATCTCTTTGGAATATAAAACTTGTGGTGATATTGCTGGGTCAAAGAGTATGCACAGTTTTATTACCTTTAAGGCATACTTCCAAATTGTTCTCTTGAATGGTTGGACCTGTTCCCTACTCCACCAATAATTTATTAGTGTTCTTATTTCCCCCTCATGCCCTCCAGCATTTGTCATTTCTGATAGATGTGAGGTAGTACCTCACAGTTGTATTAATTTGCATTTCTCTAATCAACAATGAAATAGAAAATTTTATATGATTACAGATAACTTTGATTTCTCTTTCTGAATATTGCCTGTTTATATCCTTTGACCCTTTATCAACTGGAGAATGGCTCTTATTTTCATAAATTTGACTCATTTCTATACTCAGCATATGTTTGAGAAATAAGGTCTTCATCAGAGAAACATGCTGTAATTTTTAAAATATTATTTTATTGTACATGGATACCTTTTAGCATAATGTAGTTTCCTGGGTTTTCTTTTAATTAGATCTATTTTTGCTTTTGCTTTCTCTGAGCTCATGATTACTACCCTCCTTCTATTTATTTCAGCTGAAGCACATTAGATTCTGCTCCAGTCCTTTAAAAAATTTCTGTGTGTCTTTGTGTTACAGGTGTGTCTCTTGTAAACAATATATTGTTGAATTCTCGTTTCTATTACATTCTGCTATCTGCTTCCATTTTATGAGTGAACTCATCCCATTCATATTCACAGTTATGATCCTCTTTGAAGACAAAGAACAAACAACAACAATAACAATATGTTTACTAACTGGATTTTCCCCTCTATCCTGTTTTCTCCTGTTTCTTCCATTCTCTTTCTTTTTTCCTCCTATTCCTCCTCAAAAACCCATTTTGTTTCTTTCTATTGCATCTATTAATCTGCCTTCCCTCTTATGATTCTTTCCATTTCCTTATCCCTTTCTCCTTTCTCCTATTGTTTAAGTTATATTTCTATACACAACCATATTGTATATTCTTTCTTCTTTGAACTAACTCTGGTAAGAATAAGGTTCAAAAATCACACCCCTTTCCCCATTTTCCCCTCCATTGTAAAAGCTCTTCCTTGTAAGCCTCCTTTGTGTGAGAAAATTTTCCCCAGTCTAATTCTGCCTTCCCCATCCTTTTAGTTGTTATGGCAATGGGAATTTAAGATCTTCCCTGCCCATCGGCCCTTTGATAGGCTTAAGTGACTCTGAGAACCTTCCTTGACTTGAAAATATACTCTGTCCCCTAATAGGCTGAATATGGTGACATGGAACCTGTGGCTTGAGGCTTATTTTTCAAGAATACCCATACCTGGTTGCTTTTTGATTGGAAAGTGGGTTTAGAGGACTGTGACATTCTCTGTTCCAGGAGAAGGCTATATATACCCTTATGTGAATTTTTGTTTTGGGGCTTACTTTGAGAAGAGTTTTGTGATTTGACCAGATGAGACTCTGGGCAGCCATTGAGCCCCCTGGCTTTGAAAACCCAGATGTTGATGCTTCCCTCTCTGGTAACTGACTAGGTATTAATGTAATGGTCAGACAGTTGGAAGCCTGTCTGCTGTTTCTCTGTATTTGTTGTTTGCTTGTAAATTGTTTGTATTCTCTGAAGTTCTGGGTACTGACCTTTACCCCCTGAACTAGGTAAATGACATATATTTGATTAAAGCAAGATTGTTAACCCATTTTGAGTTGCTTTCCTTTAGAAAAGCAGACCTAAGAACCTGTGTTGGCAGCCATCCTGGAGATTCTAGGGTGCTTGCTGCTACATTAGTGCATCCCTCTTTTTCACTTCATAATTTTGGAGATAAATCCAACAAAACAATTCAAACCCATACCCTCTGTCCAAATAAACTCCTTTTAATTGCACTATTAATGTAAAGTTATTAGGATTATATTATCATCTTCCCATATAGAAATGTAAATAATTTAATTTTACTGAATCCCTTGTGATTTCTCTTTTATGTTTGTCTTTTTATGTTTCTCTTGAGTCTTCTGTTTGAATATCAGATTTTCTATTCAACTCTTGTCTTTTCATCAGGAATGTTTGAAAGAGCTCTATTTTATTAAACATCCATTTTTTTCCTTGAAAGGTTAAAATCAGTTTTGCTGGGGAAGTTATTGTTGGTTTTAATTCTAGTTCATTTGACTTATAGAATGTCATATTCCAAATATTCGACTCTTTTAATATGGAAGTCACTAAATCTTGTGTGAACCTTACTGTGGCTCCACTATAGTTGAATTATTTTTCTCTGGTTGCTTGAACCATTTTCTCTTTGACTTAGGAGCTCTGGAATTTGGTCATAACATTCCTGGGAGTTTTCTTTCTTTTTCTTAGTCTCTTTCATGAGGAGATTGGTGGACTCTTTCAACTTCTATTTAATTTTTATTTGGTGGAGGTTTAAATTAATTAAAAAAATATTCTGAAAAGCAATTTTGAATTACACAAATAAAATGGCTAAAATATGCATGTCCTTTGCCCCAGAAATCCTACTGGTAGACATATGCCCCAAGGAAGCCACTGACAAAAAGGAAGTCTCTTATACCCCAATATATTTTAGCTACAATTAATATATAAAACAAATTATAGCAATAAGATATACTAAAAACAAACATAAATGAAAAATAAAGCTGCTGTTATCTCATTGTCATTTTTCAAAGTAGCTGGGAGAAATAGGTTTGTAGCAAGTTATAATCTTACCATTATATATGTATATTATATATAGTATATATTTTACAATATTTATCACATATATGTAAACTAATGCAGATATACACAAAATAACTGCTTTATGCAACTGGGTGAACTTGTAGGGATTTTGGCTCACCAGCAAAGAATAAATCCAGGAGAAGACAAAATAAGGTGATAAGTATCTCATTCTAATTCCCTTTGACTTTGTCAGTTCTTCTTCTTCTTCTTTTTATTTTTATTTTTTTGCCTTTTGGAGGGCAATTAAGGTTAAGTAACTTGCTCAAGGTTACACAGCTAGTTTTTTTGTGTGGGTGTTAAATGTCTGAGGCCAGAACCGAACTCAGGGCCTCCTGACTCCAGGGCCAGTGCTTTACTCACTGCGCCACCTAGCCGCCCCATCAGTTCTTCTTGATCTCTATATTTTTTAAAGCTTCTCATTCCATGTACCTTTAAAATTATATTTGTTATGATGGCATCTTTAAAAACATTGAACTTAAAATACTATAGATCAGTGCTACAGCCAGGCAATTGTGAGAAACAGCTCTTGCTGTGATAATGTTATATTCTAGTAGTTTATGATATAAATTTTCAAGTGCATTATTAGGTATGTTGTGGTAGTATGGAAATTTCAGATTGTTTCCTGCTACTTATATGATGACTCCTAAATTTTCATAGCATGCAATGTCATATGATAAAGATCCCATCAATTCCTTGTATAGTCTCTATTGATTAAGATTAATCTCCTTAAAGATAAGCCTTATTCATTTTATAGTGGTTATGTTTCCCAAATTCTCAAAAGATATGAACAAGTAAGTTAATAAATGAGGAAATCTACGCAACATATAGTTATAATTTTTAATGTTCTAAGCAACATATAATTAGAGAAATGGAAATTAAAGCAATTTTGAAGTTGTCCCTGATAACCATCAGATTTGCAATTTTGACAAGAAAAAGGAAATGATACATATTGGACAGTTATGGGAAAAAAATTGGTAAATAATTATTAGAGAACTGTGGCTATTGGTCCAAGTCATTCTATAATGCAATCTTGAATTGAACTACCCAAGTTACCAAAAAAACTGTATCTACCTTTTGATTCAGCAATATCAGCACAAGGCCTCTGTCCCAGAGAAATCAAAGAAAGAGGGAGAAGTTGTATGTATACAAAAATATTTATAACAACTCCTTTTCCTGGTGGCAAACAATTAGAAACAAAGAGGGTGGCCATAAATTGGGGAATGGATAAATAAATTATTAATCTGCAAAGGAAGATTATTTTGCTGTAAGTTAAGAAGAAAGAACTAGTTTTAGAGAAACCTGAGAAGACTGTATGACCAAAGCAGAGTGAAGGGAATAGTACCAGGAGAATAATATGTATTATAGCATTATTGTAAAAATGAACAATTGTGAAAGACTTCACTCTGACAATATGCCTGGGGACAGATCAATGGAATGATCAGTCTAGTGTTCTTTCTTTTTTCTGTCAAATGAACTACATTGTTGTTGTTGTTGTTGTTTTAATTTATGTAACTAGATTCTATTCTGATCTCTCATCATAGCACAAAAACAAAACTGAACTCTCAAAGGCTATGCCAGGGAAACATAAACTCTGAACAACTTTGACTAAGCTGAAAGGGTTTTGAGTATCATGACATTTTAATTAACTGTCAGATGATAAAGATAGCCTAGGTAAATTTGGAGCCATTCATCATTAGTTGGTTTCTAAAAGGTGATTAATTCTATTGGCCACAACTCATGAAATTCTTAACAAGGCATCAATGAATTGAAATCTACATTTGCAGAGGGAGTACAACCTCAGGTGAAATAATGGATTCTTTAAGCACTGAACACCATGATTGCACCAATAAAGCATTTGCTGTAGGGTGTCAGTAAAATACTAACAAAGGGGTTGCCTATGGCAGCACACAATGCTGAATACTTATTCCCTCAAGTCATTCATTCTCACAGTTACACAAGCTATTGTTAATATTGAAAATATGTTAACAATTCCTAATACACTTTATGGAATGGATAGAGTTCTGGCCTTCCTGAGTCAGAAAGACCTGAGTTCTAATCATGCCTCTTGATACATTATAGCTCTATGACTGGGCAGGTTGCTTTACCTCTCGGTCCCTCTAGGCAAATCCTAAAACTGTTGATTGCAGAGAATATGCTGACTTACATTAGGAGAAGAAGCTCATCATGTACATTTTCCTCTGCCAATGAAATCATATGTCTAATCCAAAAAACTTAACTCTCCTTATGAAAGTGCGGAGAGACTGCGTCCAAGAGGAAAAATTCACTCATTTTTCAGTAAGTGTGTATGTTTTGTTTTCTGGTTCATTTTTTATAGTATGCAGAAAATTATACTAAATTCTAAGTTTGCCTTGTTTGTGGTTGACCAAAGTAACATAGGAGAGTAAGCAGGCAAATTTATAAAAAATTCCAGTACTTAAAGATGTAACATACCAATTAAACAATTTATTTAAGGTGTTCTAATAAACAACACTATATCATCAATCCCAATTTTTGCTTTCTGAAGAATTTATCTTTTTATGTTCTTAACATGATGTTTTTAGTAGAGATATGACATGATTATTCATTAATAGTATTAGGTATTATTATGACTATGACTGGACCATAAATCTGTTATTAAAAAATTCAGAATGATGGGTAATATAAAAGATGAAAGCAACAACACAGATGGTATATTCAGCTATGTTTCCATTTTGAAGTTAGAAACCCAAATATCAGCCATATTCCCTTTATTTTAGCTTTCTTGGGAGACTACATTTATTTGTAGGTCCATTTAATCCTTTTCAAAATATTTTATCTTTTTTATCTATATGATTTTTTGGTATCTTCTAGAAATATATCTTTTAATTCCACAGTAAATTCTCCATTGTAAGAAAGATTAAAAATAAAAGTAAGGAAAGAAATTCATCAAAATCAAAACACAAGTTGACCATGTCTGAAATATGGTCCCCACACCCTCTTTGAGAAGAATTGAGGAAAGTTGATTTTCTCTACTCTTCTCCAAATTTCCCAGTATCATATTTCTCTATATCTCTGCCACTCTCAATGCCTCTTTTTTTCTTTCTTTTTTTACTATTAACATTTTTGTAGTTATTGCTTATATCTATTTTTTCCCAAAGTAACTAAAACTTTGCTATGTCAGGAACACACATCTGTTCCTATGCATTTCTGAATTAATTATATTCATCATTATATTCAATTCTTTATATTCCTAAATTAGAGTATTTCTTATACTCCAGCAACATTCCCTGATATTCAAATGCCATAGTTTAAAATTAATGAGGTAAACATGAATTAACTTTTTATTTATTTATTTAGTGCATATTCATGATTAATTGGACTTTTCAGTTCTGAAGCATAGTTTGGTTTATTAGATTTGTATAATATGTCCCTCACTTGAACTTTCAATCTAATTTCTAAATTATAACTCAAATTTTTAAACAATAAAGTACAGTGAACTAAAAAGAACTCATCTCTAAAAATAAATTACATTTAGTAAAGAATCAGACGATTTCATTTAATAGAGCTGTAATTCTTTTTAGTGTTATCTTAAGATATTATGTTGAAATTTATTTTATTAATAAATGCATTAATTGATAAATTATTCAAAATATTGATATTAGCCCAAAGCTTTGTTATTGTTGAGTCATTGAAGTCATGTCTGACTCTTCATGACTTCATTAGAGGTTTTCTTGGCAAAAATATTGAAGTGGTTTGCCATTTCCTTCTCTATTTAATTTTATAAACAAAAAAAACTAAGGCAAACAGGATTAAGTGAATTGCCCAGGGTCACATAACCAGTAAGTTTCTGAGGTCAAATTTGAACTCATGTCTTCCTGACTCCAGGACAGGTACTCTATCAACTGCACCACCTACCTGCCCAGTCACAAGCATAGAACTGATATGTGTTTGTTTGTTTTTTTTCTGTTATGCAATGACTTCCTCTATTAAGACACAACTCCTGACTGTAAGAAAACATTGCACATTATAAATACTAAAATTTCCAGAGTATTATTTGTCCCTGTATCAAAAGAATGTGGTACAAGTTAAAAAGTACTACCTCTTTTGTCAGAGGATCCTCTTCATCTGCTATCTGGACTATTACAAATATCTACTAATTAGTCTCCCTATCTCAAATCTTTTCCTACTCTGATCCATTGTATATACAACTGGTAAAGTGATTTTAAAGCAAAAGTCTGATCATGACACTGATAATTGACTAACTTTACTCAATAATCACCAATTATTTTCTATTGCCTTTAGGATTAAACAAACTGTCATTTCAAACTCATTATAACTTGGCTCCAACCTAACTATCCAACTATATTATACATTAGAATTACCCTTTCCATATTATGGGGGCTAATGGAATGGCACCCCCACAGTGTAGAAAATTCACACAAATTTTTTGGTTGAAGAAGAAAGCTGAATTATTATGCTATTAAAAGACAAACTATCTTGATATTATACAATACCATACATATATTTTATGCTCTTCTGAGTTTCTAAACTTCTTCAGAAAAATTCACCAAAAAATTCCCACTTACTTTCTTATGTTGACCCAAGATATAGCAAAACTTCAATGGGGAAAGGCACAATGTGGAACAGATAACTATACTTTCCTTTATACATTCTGTGATCTAAACAAATTGTTCTGCTCAGTGTTCGTCATAGATGATACCCCTTCTTCATAATCCCTGCCTTTTCACAAGCTATCTTTCAACCTTAGAATACACTTCCTCTTCACCTCCTTTTAGAATCTCATTTCCTCAAGTATAATCTTTTACAAGTGGCCTTTTTTTGATCCCACTAGTTGATATCCCCCAAAGCTGTCTACCACCACCCCATTTACCTTGTATTTTTTTCTATATTTGTGTTTGAGGGTGTGCTAACTCTTCTGATAAACTCCTTGAGAACAAGGATTCTTTGATTTTTTTCTTTATATTTCTAGCACTTAGCAGAGTACATGTATATAATGTGTGCTGAATAAATGACTGTTTGATTGATTGGCCTGGTTTCAAATTTCCCCTTTGATTCTGTATGGCCTATGTGATTTTGTGGAATCACTTAATTTTCCTAGGTCTAGGTTCCTAATATATTAATATGATGAATAAGAAAAAAAATTGGACTGCACTGTCTCAGGGATCCCTTCTAGATCTAGAATTATGTTCTATGATTTCAAAGTAATGGAGTGACTAACCAGTGTTACACTAAGAACTAGTAATAGTAACTTAAAAATTTTAATATGTGACTATTTGCATATAATTCAACTATTAAAAATAACACATATTCATGTACATACTTACATGAGGAATCTAAACCTGTCATTCTGTCTATTTAGAAACCATCCAGTGGTACATATCAACAACTTGTTTGTAACTTTAAATCTTAAAGAGCTATTGACATATTAAAAGGTTAAGTGCTTGCCCAATGTCATAAAGTTGTTATGTGTCAGAGAAAGTATTTGGAATAAATTCTTTCAGACTCTGAAAACAACTCTCTATCAAATTCCAACTTGATGTATTCCCTTTGATTTCCATGATAGCTCTCAGAGGTTTTATTTATTTATTTATATGTGTGTGTATGTATGTGTGTATATGTATATATATATACACACATAGTGTTGGTGTGTGCATAGCTATATATGTATATATGAACATGCATATACAAACATTATGTGTACCCATGTAATTACATATTACATATATAATTATATATTTAAAATATGTAATTTTATTTATACACACATATATGTCATTTCAAAAATGAAGACACATCCACAGAAATGTTAAATGTAGCATAGAAAGCCACCTGACCAGTTAGTGGAAGAGTCAGGATTCGAACTCAGGTCCTTTGATCCCAAATTCTTTATTCTTTTTTCTATAATACCACTATTACTCATGCCAAAATGGAAATGCCAGGAGAGAAAATATTTTGTGTCTGACACTTGCCCCAGGCTCTGCTACTAGTGTCAGAACTAATATAAAAACCAAGATTCTTAATACTAATGATTTTACCCCCACCTTTTTTCTATGTCAGTCTTCTAGCCCTAAAAGCTATGTGCTCAAATTAGTAGGTTTAAAGCATACATAATTTCAGTTAAACTGTAATATATATATATATACATATATATGTACTAGAAAACTATTAACCTTCCTGCCCCAATTTTTCTCTTAATCAATACAAGAGCATATTAATTTGTATACAGGATATATAAAACTACATAAATAAGACTGAATACCAACAATACCATTAAAATTATATAGAATGATTTTTTTAAAAAGCCTTCTTAATCTGTAGCAAAACACAAACTTTTTGAGTTTTATTAATGATAATGAAGTTCTCTGCAGAAGATTTTTACTTTTCTTAAGATTGGTTAGATTAATCTTCCAGTCCAGGATGAATAGAAATCCTCAGGGGAGACGCAATTGGAAAAAGATCAACTTCATTTGGTGAAACATGCCAGGGTTACATAACGCTATGTGGCAACAGTGTTGATTCAACACCTTCACTGATAAATTCCCACATGACTAGGATGAGCTCGTCTTTCGTGTCTATATTTATGAGTTTCTGAATAGTCAAAACTTGTTGCATCTTCTCCTACTCTTTCACGTAATACCTGTGTTTGAAGATAATCCCTTTTCCCAAACTTATCCTGTGCTATACTGGATTTTCAGTTTTATCCAATTCTTTGTGACCTCATTTAGGGCATTCTTGACCAAAAATACTGGAGTGGTTATTTTCTTCTCCAGCTCATTATAGATTAGGAATCTGAGGCAAACAGGGACTTTCCCAGTCATAGAGCTAGTAAGTATCTGAGGTTACATTTGAACTAATTTAAAATAATCTTTAAATTAGTCTTCCTGACTCCAGATCTGGCACTCTATCCACAGCACCACCTAATTGCTGAATTGCCTTTATGTATTTGAAATAGAAGATGCTTCTGTGGATGCCCAATTTCACCATGGTGGAGACTTCCTTCACTCATGTAGATTGCAACCCCTCTGTTTCTTCCCCTCCCACACTATTGTGGTCTATGTCTTTTTATAAATCCTTCATGAAGAATCAAAGATATCAAAGCAATAAAACAAACCTGTGTTGTATATTTTTATTTGTTTCACTTGTGTCAATTGAACAAGTAAACTGAAGAACTGGAATTTTATTCTTCTGAATGAACTGACAGTTTTTTTTTCAAGTTTTTTGATGCCTTTCACTTTTATGCCATAGCAGTTTCCTCTTAAATATCCTCCCTTCCTTTCCAAACAACCCTCCTTTGTAACAAAGAAGTGCATTTAACAAAATCAACAGACGCAGCAACCACACATAAGAACATATCATATTTTCTTCATCCATAACCCCCTTCCTCTCTATTCAGAGGAGGGAGGTATATGAAACTTGTAGTTGAACAATTAACCTTACTCTGCTTTTGGTGTGCTCAATAAGAAGGAGATATTCATTCAAATCAATTCAACAAATATTTATTAAGTACAATAGCTTATTGTGTTAGTTGCTGGAGATCCAAAGATAAAATAAGATAGACTTAGCTCATCAGGAATTTACAATAAAATGAGGGGTTATGGAAACATTGCCCAATAAATAAGTCAATATTATATATTCAAAATAATATCTAAACAAAGCAGTGTGAAAGGTTTGAAGAAGGATAAAATGGTTCCAGTTGGGAAGTCATGGTAAACTGTGGAGTTCTTCAATTCAATTTAATGTATATTAAATCAAACTCATTCTATGCTGCTGGAATTGTGGTAGGACCTAAGAATACAAAGGCAAAATCAAAATAGTCCCAGCTCTAAAGAAGCACATATTGTCTGAATAGTTATTAAAGCAAAAATCTCCACAGGAAGAGATTGGGGATACGGATGAGGGTGGTGAGAAGATGCATTCTAAGTAAGGGAGCTATGACAGAAAAAAATCAGAAGAACCAGAGAACAGGAAGGGAATCAGTGAGCTTGTCAAGTAGAGTTCATGAAATAAAATAACATGGAGAAATATTGGCAAGATAAGTAAAAGCTAGACTGGGCAATTTCAGTATAAGAAATTTATACAAGGTTTTTGAGGATGATACAATAATAGATTTAGAAATTTAAGAGATATCAAAGGTAATCTAGTCTAAACCCCCCATTTGACACATGAACAATATAAGGGACTTAGAGGTAATATGAATTGAGAAGGACCCTACACAGTGACAGAAGCGATTTTTCAAATCTTGGGCTACTAACCATAAATCTACTGTACTATATGTCACCTGGGATAGGAGTGATATGATTCAGGAAGTACACTAGGAATACTCAGGGAGGGATATCTCTATAAAGAATAGGCTGGAACAGAGAGAAATTAAGTTAGTTTAAGAAAAGTAATTAAGAAGTTAAGGAAGTTCAAAGGACAGACTAAAATATTCTTGACAATCTAAAGTCAGGACCAATAAGATTGGAAAAATGGGAGTCAAAGTCAAAATCTGAGTCTGTAATTAAGAGCACCACCCCCAGAAGGTCCTATTGTACTAATACTTGAATCTAGTGGAGTTACAGGAAGCTTGGTGGTGCAGCAGATAGAATGCCAGGTCTGAGTCAGGAAGACTCATCTTCCTGAGTTCAAATCTAGTTTCAAACACTAACTAGTTGTGTGACTCTGGGCAAATCACTTAACCCTCAGTTTCCTCATTTGTAAAATAAGGCAAAGCAAGAAATGGTAAACTATTTCAGTATCTTTCACCCACAAAGAGGCAGACACAACTGAACAACAACAATAAAAGTCCATTTGGGGGGATATCTGTACTAGCAGAAATCTCCCTCAAGGAGATCCTTCTGTGCCTTAAAGATTCCCATCATTATATTTTGCTCCATCCACGAAACTCTGAATCCAAGAATTGGAAGGCCTCACAGGCCTCTGGATTGGAATCAAGAAAATCACTTAGGAGGGCATTAAAACTTCCTGTGTGAGGGAGTGATGAGGCACCAAATTTCAATGTTAGTTCTATGACAAGAAAGGAAGGATATAAGATATACGGTGGAGGTAAGATTAGTAAAATTTGATAAGTATTTGGATGTTGGACATGAGGCAAAGAGAATAGTCAAACATGTTTCAAGCCTGGATGACTGAGGGGATAGTGATGCTATTATTACATATCTCATTATTACTTCGTAGCCCCTCCTTTATGGACAAGAAGTTGTATGTAAGCTCTGCTGATATGATTCAGATAGATATAAATTATTTTGGATCTTTCCACTCTCTTAACATTGCTTACTTTTCCAATTCTGGTGCATGCTGCACACCTTGAACAAGGCAAATTATGATCCCAGAGAAACAAAGATATACGTATGTGCATAATGACAACATAAGGAGCATAGATCGAGAACCAAACCTCAGAAATGCTGAAGCTATGCTCTATGTGTGCCTATTATCCTCAACTAGCTTCTTAAGAGAAGTTATTCCATTGATTGTCACCCATGCTTTGTTACCACCAAGTATGAGCTATTTTGATCCAAGAGATACTACCAGAAACCTTCTAATTATCTGATTTGTTTCTTTACCTTGGTGGAAATACCAGTAGAATCAGTCACTGCTTGTTTTATCTATGTCTCAAAGTGCTGGTATTATGGAGGTAATCAATGAACGTTTAGATCCACAATTTTTTTTGGAGGAGAGAAGGTAAGGCAATTGGTATTAAGTGACTTGTCCAAGGTCACACAGCTAGTAAGTGTCAAGTGTCTGAGGCCAGATTTGAACTTAGGTCCTCCTAACTCCAGGGTCAGTGCTCTATTCACCTAACTGCCCCTGGTCACATTTTTAAATGTAGGAAATAGAAGTGTAAACAAGATCAGCTTTCATCAAAGCCTTGTAAACAGTCAAGCAGCAAGAAGCCATGGTGGCAGGTCTCCCAACAGCTTAGCCATCCTGGATGGATTCAGTTGGGGGAGAGGGCAAGGGAAAAAGTTTTGACAGGATGGATTAGGATATAAAGATATTTTGGGAAGTGTTAGGGAATTAAGGGAGTTCATATTGGAAAGACTCAATCTGCATAAAATAGGACGCAAGGTAACATGCTAAGGGAGGTGACAAACTTTAGGGGCATGAGGAAAGAGGAATCTTCAAACAGTTACTTTGGAGAGACAGCATTATATAGTACACCAAGTGATGAACTTGAAGTTGGGCAGATCTGGGTTTGAATCCTACTTCCAACATTTACTAATATATAACTATGAGCAAATCGAGGAGCACACATTGTGCTTTAATTATCTGATCTGTAAAAGAATTGTGAGGACCAAAGGAGATAATGAACATTAAGTGCTTTACAAAATTTAAAGTGCTGTTGAATTGTCAATCATTACTATTTAGGAAATATGACAAGAAATCAATTAGATATGAGCTTCAAGCACCCAGCAATGACATAGTACAATGAGCAAAGGTGTTATACTGTCTTCCAAGCCCTAAAGATTCTCCCTTTTCACTATCACCTCTTAGAATTAGTGATTCAAGACTACCTTCAAGACTCAAATCAACTTGTTTTGGAGGCCACTGCCATTTCCCCCACCTTCTAGAACTTTTCCCTAAAAGTCTGATTCTATATGTATCTTGTGCATACAAATGTATGTACACATTTCACTCACTGCAATGTAAGATCCTCGAGGATAGGGACTTTTTATGTCCTTTCATTGTATCCTCATTGCTTAATATAATGACTGGCACATCTTAAGTGTTTAATTAATGTGTGGGTTGATTGATATATTGCTATTTCAAATGGTTAACAATAGTATACCTGGAGAAGAAATATTTGGATGGTACATGCTCCAAAATATCCATGTTCTAATTCTTTCTTGAACTCTAAGGAGAATTGAATCTGTAAATACTCTAGTAGTTTAGTTTTGCTATGTAAGCATGACAGAAATTTAAACTTGTTATTACACAAATTTGTATCATTAAGTTTTACTGCCTAATTTATAATTGGCATGCCCATGTCTAGAGTATCTCAAGCCCTTACCATAACCCAAGTGAAGAGAATGTAGGATAACTTTTCTGAGACTTTCCTCAAAATGCAAGCTGTAGGAAGAACTCACCAGTAAGGGCAGGAGACCATAGAAGGTGGAAAGACAAGAGACTTAAGGTATTGTGAATTGCAGATAATGAAGACTCAGAGAGTTGCTTTTTAGTCTAATTCACACACCTGTCCTGAAATCTATTCTACAATATCTCCAGTAAGTAGTGAACCAAACTTTATTTGAAGCCCTCTAATGATGAGGTACCCAACATCTCCCAGGGTAGCTCATTCTGTTCCATAAAAGCACTTCTGGCTATCTGGTCTTGACTGTGTGCTTCATAAAACTCAGAGGGCATTTTTTTTGTGGACTCTTTATATGCACTGGCACCCTGTTTGACAAGTTTAATCCTCCTCAGATTAAATCTCTTTCTAATGAGACATTTCATGCTCCCTAGCATTTGAATGAAAACATAATGAATATCTTACAGACCTGAGATGCTGTGATAGCTCCCCTTGCATGAGGTTATATAATTCTGAATTTTCTCTCTTGAAATTCAAGGCTGAAAAAATGTAAAGTCAACTTAATTTCCCTTGCTAATGAAGTCAAAAGCATTAGAAGGGACAACTTAATATTAGACATATGTTACCTATCAAAAATAAGGTTTAGTCTTGCTCCTGGAGCAGGTTTGAGTTCTAGTTATGTTTGACTCTCTACTTCTTTTACTATTTTCAGTCACTAGCAAGGCAGAACAAATAGAGTTCTCACATTTGTGCTGGGTTCAAATCCTTTCTCTGAAATATACTGTAGGACTGTATGGCTGTAGGACCCTGGGAAATTCACATATTTTATCAATGCTATAAGCAACTCTAAGACTGTAAACTACAGAGAATTAATTAATGAGTGAATTAATGAAGGATTTATTAAGCACATACCATGTATTAAGCACTGTACTAAGATGCAGATAGTAAAGTAAGATATGCCTTGCTCTCAAGGAATTCATATTTTATTGGGAGAAATGCCTTTAACAATTTTAGCTGCATGTCAGATGGAAATGCCCCATTGTCGTTAGAATACATTGGCAAAGGACATATTCATTCCACTTTTTCAATGTCATTTTCACTACCGAAACTTATCAATTTATGATTTTGAACAATTTAACAGTGTCAAGAACTTTGGTGGCAAGAACTTTCTTTTCTGAGCCTTTAGCAGCTATGACCACAGAACTATCAGGAACAGTTGCCAGTGTATGTTTCAAAAAGGGTTGCATCCCAGGATGAAAGCTGAGAGTCCTGGACAGGAAACATTACTATTGCCAATGTATTGGGGTTTAAGGATCTAGGCTATCTCCATCAGGATCTGAATAGAGATGGTGGTCAAAGTAGAGGTAGTGGACTTATTTTCCTGGAACATGCTACTTACCATCTCTTCCTCAGTGTGTCTTGTTAAATCAGCTAGGTTAGCTTGCTGTGAGTGGTAGTTAGTCAAGATGTATGGTACATAAAGAAGGTGCTAATATGTACTGGTAAAAGGGAGTAGACTGAACTGGGAGTTTCTCTACACCAAGGAAATCAAAGATCAAGTCCCTAACCTTAGCCTACTTTGACCTTTGACTTTTTATCATATCTTCCTTATCAATTCCCATCCAAAATCACTCCAAAATCTACTTTTTCCTCTTTCAATTGCCAGTCTACTGATCACTATTGGATGGGGGTAGAGGTAGTGGGGGGGAGGTTGTATACCCAAACCAACTACAGACATTGTGCTAAATCTCATCAGTCATTTGCAGCTTTGTCAATTCCTGTTACTTCATCCTTTCTTGATTCCTTAGATAAGGCCCCAAACTGAATCTTCTAGATTTTTCTGTCTTTACCTTAATCCCTATCCTTCTTTCTCCATCTATGGGTCACTCTTAGCAAATATTCTTGTTACTATCAATTTGAAAAGGGTAAGTTTTGAGAGGCAGGCTGGGAAGGCACGGCCGGCAGAGGCAGGCCGGGAAGGGGCCTGATCAACTCGGAGGGCAAGTCTTCCCACCAACCACAAGGTCCACTACCAGGCCTATCACCAAAGGGCTGGGATGGAAAGAGCAAGGTAAGAAGCAAATACGGGGGTCCCTGTCCTGGACAGCAAACACTCCTGGGGCTACCACTTCATAGCCCAGAAATTTTTTTTTTTAAAAGCCGCTTTCAGGACCTCCAAAGACTAGGATGACAGAGTGAACCTCACTTGCTCCAAACTCCCCCTCTGACCCTGAAAACATAGTAACTCTTGCACCAGGGCAAAAGCCTCTACAGTAAAGACTTGGGATCCTAGAGGAAGGGCGTGGCTAGGACCCTGCCTCAAAATGGGTAGAAAGCAGACTACAAAGACATAGACTCTGGAGTCCTACTATCCTCAGAGGGAGGAACCAACCTCAGAGGGAGACAATGTGGACTCCATACCCAAAGCTGAAACTTCAACAAGGAATGGGTCCCAAGCACAGAAGGCTCTCCTAGATGAGATCAAAAGGAACTTTGAAAACAAAATGAGAGAGATAGAAGACAAATGAAAAATTCTCTCAAAATGAAAATAGCAGAATTAGAAAAACATTATAATGAGGAAAACATCTCTCTAAAAAGAAAAGTGTATGATATGGACAGGAGCTTCAAAAATTAACCAAGGAAAATGATATGCTAAAATCCAGAATTAACCAAATGGAAACAAATAACTCTATGAGGAACCAAGAATTAGCCAAGCAAAACAACAAGAATGAAAAATTAGAAAAAGAGGTAAAATATCTCAAAGAAAAAAATAACTGACCTTGAAAACAGATCCAGGAGAGATAATCTGAGAATCACAGACCTACCAGAAAATTATGATGAAAAAATGAGCCTGGACAACATTCTCCAAGAGCTCGTTAAGGAAAACTGCCCTGAAATACTAGAACCTGAGGGTAAAATAGAAATCGAGAGAATCCACCAGACACCTGCTGTAAGAGATCCCAAACTGAAAAGTCCTCGAAATGTTGTGGCCAAACTCCAGAACTACCAGATAAAAGAGAAAATACTTCAAGTGGCCAGAAAGGAACAATTCAAATATCAAGGGTCCACAGTGAGGATTGCACAGGATTTGGCAGCCTCTACACTAAAAGATCAGAGGCAGTGGAATACAATTTTCCAGAAGGCAAAAGAGCTTGGGTTACAACCAAGGATCACATACCCAGCAAGACTGAGCATACTCTTCCAGGCAAAGAGATGGTAATTCAATGATATAACAGAGTTCCAGACCTTCCTGATAAAAAAGCCAGAACTCAATGGAAAATTCAACCTCCAATTACGAGATGCAACAGTGACTTAGAAAGGTAAACAAGGAGAACACACACACACACCCTGCTATTTGATAGGAGCAAACTGGTTATAGACAAGTAGAGGGTATGACTATAAAATACACAAAGTGACAATTTAAAAAAAATCTTGTTAAGGGCTACAAAGGGACTGCAATGGAAGAAAGGGAATGAATGAAGTGGAAAAGGGTAAATTATGCCACACATAGAGGCATAAAAACTGTATAGCAGAGGAAAAAAAGGAGGGAGTTTGGAAGCATATGAGCTTTTCCCTCATTGGTTCTGGTATAAGGAGGGAATAACAACAAGGGAATAACAGTTAAGCACAGGACTCTATGGAGAAGAAACACAAAAAGTATCATTTTAGAAGGAAAGAGGGGAGGGAGAGGAGCTTCACATGAGATTTGTTCCTGTCACTCTTGATGCAAAGAAGAAATAGCATACTTCATTAAGTATAACAATATCCTAGAGGCAGTAGGAGGGGGAAAGGGTTATGAAAGGGAGTTGGGAGTGGTTTGTAGGGAGGGAAGTAGTAAGGGAAAAGGGGAGGAAAAGGGAGGGGGTCTGAAAAGGGAACACTGAGGGAGGTGGTGGTCAAAAGGAAAACTATTCGGGGGGAAGGGAGAAGGGAGGGAAAATATGAACATTAACAGGGGCAGGAATAGGATGGGGGGAAAGAAAGAGATAACAATCATAACTGTAAATGTGAATGGAATGAACTCTCCCATAAAATGGAGATGGATAGCAGAATGGATTAGAAATCATAATCCTACAATATACTGTTTACAAGAAACACATCTGAAACAGAGGGATACACACAAGGTAAAGGTAAAAGGTTGGAATAAAATATATTGTGCCTCAGCTAAAGTAAAAAAAAGCAGGGGTAGCAATCCTTATCTCTGATAAATCAAAAGCAAAAATTGACCTAATTAAAAGATAGAAACTATATATATTTCCTGTTGAAAGGCACCATCGAGAATGAAGCAATATCATTACTTAACATATATGCACCAAGTGGTGTAGCATCCAAATTCCTAGAGGAGAAGGTAAAGGAATTAGAGGAAGAAATAGATAGAAAAACTATACTAGTGGGAGTCCTTAATCTCCCCCTCTCTGAACTTGATAAATCCAACCTCAAAATAAACAAGAAAGAAGTTAAGGAGGTGAACAGAATTTTAGAGAGGATAGGTATGATAGATCTCTGGAGAAAACTGAATGGGGATAAAAAGGAATATACTTTCTTCTCAGAAGTTCCTGGCACATACTCAAAAATTGAACATGTTCTAGGGCAAAAAAAAAAACTCACAATTCTATGCAGTAAGGCAGAAATATTAAATGCCTCCTTCTCAGATTATGATGCAATAAAAATTATAGGCAATAAAGGGCCAGGGAAAGACAGACTAAAAACTAATTGGAAATTAAACAATTTAATCCTAAATAATGAGTGGGTCAAACAAGAAATTATAGAAATAATAAGCAATTTCATTCAAGAGAATGATAATAATGAGACAGCATACCAAAATCTGTGGGATGCATTAAAGGCACTTCTTAGGGGAAGTTTTATATCCCTGAGTGCATAAGTGATTAAATTAGAGAAAAGGGAGCTCAAGAATTGGGTATGCAATTAAAAAACCTAGAAAAAGAACAAATTCAAAATCCCCAATTAAATACTAAATTAGAAATATTGAAGACAAAAGGAGAAATTAAGAATATTTAAATTAAGAAAACTATTGAATTGATAAATAAAACCAGGAGCTGGTTTTATGAAAAAACCAACAAAATTGATAGACCCTTAGTCAATATGATAAAAAAAAAGAAAGAAGAAAACCAAATTATGAGGATCAAAAATGAAAAGGGTGAATCTACCTTCAATGAAGAGGAAATCAAAACAATAATAAGGAATCATTTTTCCCAATTGTATACACATAAATTTGACAATCTTAGGGAAATGGATGAATATTTACAAACATACAAATTGCCCAGATTAACTAAAGAGGAAGTAAATTACTTAAATAATCCCATCTCAGAAAAAGAAATTGAACAAGCCATCAGTCAGCTCCCTAGAAAAAAATCTCCAGTGCCAGATGGATTCACTTGTGAATTCTAACAAACATTTAAAGAACAATTGACTCCAATACTCTATAAACTATTTGGGAAAATTAGTGAAGAAGGAGTCCTACCAAATTCTTTTTATGACATAAATATGGTACTGATACCTAAATAAGAAAGAAAATTATAGACCAATCTCCCTCATGAATGTAGATGCAAAAATTCTAAATAAAATACTAGCAAAAAGACTACAGCAACTTATCTCAAGAACAATACTCTTTGATCAGGTAGGATTTATTCCAGGAATGCAAGGATGGTTTAATATTAGGAAAACCATCAGTATAATTGATCATGTCAACAATAAAACTAGCAGAAACCACAGGATCATTTCAATAGATGAAGAAAAGGCTTTTGACAAAATACAACATCCATTCCTATTAAAAACATTAGACAGTATAGGAATAAATGAAACCTTCCTTAAAATAATAGGTAGCATCTATTTAAAGCCATCAGCAAGTATTATATGTAATGGGGAGAAGCTAGAAGCATTTCCCATAAGATCAGGGGTCAAACAAGGGTGTCCACTATTACCCCTCTTATTCAATCTGGTACTAGAAATGTTAGCAGTAGCAATTAGAGAAGAAAAAGAAATCAAAGGAATCAAGTTAGGCAAAGAAGAGACCAAGCTATCACTCTTGGCAGATGGGATGATGATATACTTAGAGAATCCTAGAGAATCAAGTAACAAACTTCTTGAGAAAATAAATAAATTTGGCAAAGTTGCAGGATATAAAAAAAGCCCACATAAATCCTTGGAATTCCTATATATTTCCAATGAAATTCAACAGCAAGAAATAGAAAGAGAAATCCCATTTAAAGTTACTGTAGACATTAAAAAATATTTGGGAATCTACCTGCCAAAACAAACCCAGGACCTGTGTGATCATAACTACAAAACACTTTTCACACAAATAAAGTCAGACCTAACTAATTGGAAAGATATCAATTGCTCGTGGCTGGGTCAAGCTAATATAACAAAAATGACAATTTTACCTAAATTAAATAATATATTTAGTGCCATACCAATTAATTTACCAAAAAAAAACTACTTTATAGAGCTAGAAATAATAGTAACAAAATTCATTTGGAAGAATAAACGGTCCAGAATATCAAGGGAATTAATGAAAAGAAGTGCTAGGGAAGGTAGACTAGCTTTACCAGATTTCAATCTGTACTATAAAGCAGCAGTCATCAAAACTACTTGGTACTGGCTGAGGAATAGAGGAGAGGATCAATGGAATAGATTAGACACACGAGATTCAGAAGTCAATGACTATAGTAATGTGTTGTTTGATAAACCTCCAGAACCTGGTTTTTGGGATAAGAACTCACTATTTGACAAAAACTGCTGGGAAAACTGGAATATAGTATGGCAGAAACTGGGCATAGACCATTATCTAACACCATATACCAAAATCAAGTCTAAGTGGGTTCATGATCTAGGTATAAAGGTTGATACTTTAAGCAGTCTCCTAAAACAAGAAATAGTTTACCTATCAGACTTGTGGAGAGGGAAAGACTTTATGACTAAACAAGAATTAGAGAACATTATAAAATGTAAAATGAATAATTTTGACTACATGAAATTGAAAATTTTCTGTACAAACAAAGCCAATGTAACCAAGATTAAGAAGGAGGTGGGAAATTGGGAAAGAATCTTTACAACCTATGTCTCTGACAAAGGACTCATTTCTAAAATATACAGAGAATTGAATCAAATTTATAAGAATACAAGTCATTCCCCAATTGATAAATGGCCAAAGGATATGAACAGGCAGTTTTCAGAGAAAGAAATTAAAGCTATCTATAAGCACGTGAAGAAATGCTCTAATTCACTATTGATTAGAGAAATGCAAATCAAAACAACTCTGAGGTACCACATTTCACCAGTCAGATTGGCTAAGATGACAAAACAGGAAATGACAAATGCTGGAGAGGATATGGGCAAATTGGAACACTAATGCATTGTTGGTGGAGTTGTGAACTGATGCAGCCTTTCTGGAGAGCAATCTGGAATTATGCCCAAAGGGCTATAAATACTTTCATATCCTTTGATCCAGCAATACCACTTCTAGGGTAGTTCCCCAAAGAGATCATAGAAGTGGCAGGGAGACCCATGTGTACAAAAATGTTTATAGCAGCTCTTTTTGTGGAGGCAAAGAATTAGAAATTAAGGAGGTGCCCATCAATTGGGGAATGGCTGAACAAGTTGTAGTATATGCATGTTATGGAATACTATTGTGGTATAAGAGACGAGGAGCAGGCAGTCTTCATATTTACCTGGAGAGGCTTAAAAGAACTGATGCTGAGTGAGAAGAGTTGAACCAGGAGAAATCTGTACGCAATTACAGACACAACGTATGTGTGATGACCAACTTTGATAGACTGGACTCTTCTCAGCAAAGCAGTGATATAAGTCAATCCCAAAAGACTCATGATGGAGAGAAATATGTGCATCGAGAGAAAGAACTAGAAAGAACTAAGTTTATATCCAGGTGGAAGCAATATACCTGATCTTTTTCCTTCTCTTATTTGGTTTTATGACCTCTTTATCATTTTTCATTCCTGATGGTACAATCCATCCTTATAACCTGACTAATGTATAATGTGAAAGTATTTACAGATCCTATACTTGACTATAAGCCTCCATGGGGGAGGGAGGGGGACAAAATGTGAAATTCAAGGAATTGTGGAATTGAATCCTTTAAACTAAAAGGAAACAAACAAATTAATAAAAAAAAATAAAGAAAAAGGTAAGTTTTGACCATTCACATTTTCATTTATCTCTACCTCAACAATATCACTTTTACCTGTGAAATAAAGGTGGGGCAAAACCAAAAACAAACAAACAACAACAAAAAAAAAAAAAAACCTCTGTTTTTCATGAGCCCTACTTTTTCTGGTGATTAGCTCTCTATGCTCAAACCATAGTACCTTTATTCTGTTCCCTTTCTTGATCCTGATCCCTAAATATCTAGTTTGAAACAACCAGTCTCTGCCTTTTATATGCTACATGACTAATATCTTATTATTTATGAATCTCTTCATTTTGCCTTAGTTTCCCTGGTTTCCTTCAAAACCTTTTAGTTGATAGTGCCTTCCCCTCTGGGTTTACTTTTGACCTGTTTTTATCTATCTCATATGTAAATCATTATTTATAAATTATCAACCCTATTGGAATGTGATATCCTTGAAGGTAAGGATGTTGGGGTTTTTTTCCCCCTTTCTTTGTATCCATAGCATCTAGCATGGTGCCTGGAATATAAGACTATAATATAAGTCTAAGAATATAATTAAATGGATTTGTGATTTGAGAACCAATCCCTGTCTCTTCTAATTGACTTTCTTTCACCACAGGTGTGCATCCAATATGTCTGTGGGGTGGAAGGAGGGTGTTCAATTTGATTTTCCTTGATTTCATCTTTCAAGAACCAGTTGGGTTGTCAACTTGCCATTTTTTCTTGACAAATGATAAGCTCATCCTCTCTTTGTATAATATTATGCTTTGAAGATTTTTTTTTTACTCCAGTCCTTTCGACTTCCTTTATGATTATATTTTACGACTCCCTCACACCCACCATTCTCCTTTCCTTTGCCCCCTATTCATCTTTAACTCTTTGGAGATAGTGGAATCTCAGGTTTTGCTATTATACAGCAATACCAATACATTGTTTGTATTGAAAAGGATAACTTATAATTTAAGAAAGGATAAAAAGACATGTGTGGATATAACTAAAATACAAATTGTAATATAAGAAGGACATTTGCTGAAGCAGAGGGCACAATTATGATATTGTTGCCATAGAGAATTCACAATGACAAAATTGCTTCTACCAATGTAGATTGGTACCACTTCCAAATAAACTTACATAAAGTTGCCTTGCATTAAGTGATAGGTTCAGTGATTTGCCCAGGATCGAGGAGCAAGCATAGGTCAGGAGTGGTTCTTGAACCTAGGTCTTTCTCACTCCATGGTCAGCATTCTATTCATTTTAAAAGGCACTCTCTGGAAGTCCATACAGTGATATAAATAAAAAGTGCTCTCAAGATCAGAAAAGTGTAGGGAATGATTTCATCTAGGTCAATCAGGAAAGGCTTCATGGAGAAGATGGTCAGGGTTTATTTAGCCATATCTCTCCATCCAGACTATAAATATCTCAAAAGCAGGAAATATATTTCATTCTTCTCATTCCCCCACAGCATCTATTATATTGCTTTGCCCATTAAGGTAGTTCAGTAATTATTTTTTTTATTCATTGATATCAGTAATTCTGTGTTCTGACTCATTTATATAATGTGGCTACTCTGTCCTAGAAAACTTGAGCAGAGGCAGCAGGATTATGACTCAAACCTCAAAAATATATGAAATGACATTGCTCACAGAGGAATAAAGGAAGAAGGAAAGGAAAGAAGGAAAAAAGGAAGGAAGGAAGGAAGGAAGGAAGGAAGGAAGGAAGGAAGGGAAGGAGGGAAGGAAGAAAGGAGGGAAGGAAAGAAAAGGAGAGAGCGGGAGGAAAAGAGGAAGGAAGAAAAAGAGAGAAGTAAAAAGGAAGGAGAGAAGGAAAGTAAAAAAGGAAGAAAAAGAGAGAAAGGAGGGAAAGGAGGAGAAAGACAGAGAAAGAAAGGAAGGAGGAAAAAGAGAGAAGGAAGGCTGGGGAAGGAAGATGAAAGAAGGAAGGGGAGGAAAAGGGAAAAAGGAAGAGAAGAAGGAAGGAGGGAAGGAAGGATGGAAAAGAGAGGATAGAAGTAGAGAGGAACAAAGGAAGGAAGAAAAATGAGGGAAGGAAGGAAAGAGAAAAGAAAGAAGGAAGAAATGAAGGAAGGAAGGAAGGAAGAAATGAAGGAAGGAAGGAAGGAAGGAAGGAAAGAAGGAAGGAAGGAAGGAAGGAAGGAAGGAAGGAAGGGAGGGAGGAAGGAAGGGAGGAAGGAAGGGAGGAAGGGAGGAAGGAAGGAAGGAAGGTAGGAAGGTTTGGTTTATGGCTCCTGTCTTTTAGCAAATATAATGACATAATGAATAAAACTATTGCATTACTGAGCATTTATTGATTACTTTCAGGACATAGAATCAGACATGCTATCTTTTATCTGACAAGAGAAAGATAATATGGGAAGAATGAAGGATATTTAAAGGTTTTAGAAAAAGCTACAAAATTAAATTTAATTATGGCTATTACTAAAGATTAAACAAAAATCAGACAGTTTCATAGAACTTAAGGGATACGATATAAAGCATTGAATTAATAAGCAGATATTGGGGGAAAAAAGGTCTAAATGGCAGTCAAGTGTTCCCCATATTACAACAAGGGGAGAAGGTGTACAAAGAAAAATATAATCATATCTACTAGAAATGTTTATTATGTAATAAACAAAGGGGAAGAAAGGGATATTTCTGAACTTCTTACTCCCAGGCATTTTTTTTAAATCCTAATATGGTTTAGAAGTAATTAAAGATGGCCCAGGTTTAAAGGTATGGGAGGCAGCATAGTAGGAAAAAATGTCAGAGTAGAAAACTATAATCCCCCAAAGAGGTTATATTTTTCAAATCTAGACTATTTTCATTAGATTGAAACCAATCACCATATAAATATAGTAGTATAGCATATATTTGGATAGTACAAATTCAAATATTTCAAGCACTTCACAGGATCAATTATTCCCACTAACTGGGAGACAGTTGTAAATATTTGTGAAAGAGGAAGAGTTGACCTGGAAATCAAGATAAAATGGGTTTAACCTCTGATGTGTGACCTGGGACAAGTCACTTAGTTTCTCAGTGGCCCAAGCAGCCCTCTTAGTGAATATAGTCTCTTAGACTATAAGTCACAAGTCCTAAGTCATAAGAGAGAAGAACTGTGTATACCAATGAAATCAAAGTGCTAATAACTATACATGTAAGTATATATGCATGCATGTGTATATACATATATGTGCATCTGTGTGTATGTATGTATGTACGTATGTATGATGTATCAACAGATAGCATGCTGAGCCTGGATTCAGAAAGAGCCAAGTTCAAATTTGGCTGCCAACACTTACTAGGTGTGTGACCTTGGGCAAGTCACTTAGTTTCTGTTTGCCTCAGTTCCCTCAGCTGTCAAATTAGAATAATAATGGCACCTACCTCACAAGGTTGTTGTGAGGATCAAATGAGTTAATATTTTCCTCCTTTCAATCCTAGTGCCTTTAGTCTGTTAATTATTGTCCGTTTGTTCTGTTGGTAGTTTGTTTTGTACATATTTGTTTGCCCGTTGTCTTCCCCATTCGATTGTAAGTTCCTGGAGGTGGGGACTGTCTTTTGCCTCTTTTTGTATCCTCAGCACTTACCACACTTCCTAGCACATAGTGGGTGTGTAATCAATGTTTATTGATTAGCATATATAGCACATATATGCATGTGTGTATATATGTATATAACACACAATATTTGAAATGCTTTATCAGCTATCCTTAATTTTGTTTCAGTGGGACTCTAACATAAATTTCTATCATCAGACTGGTGAACACTTTTGGTGAATATGCATCTTCCCATACTTTACCTTACCTGATGTTAATAATCTAGGGGTCATTGAAAATGGTTATTTCTATTGCTATAGTTTTTAAGGAATGTTTTAGAATGCTCTTATACAAATGGTGTAAATGTTCTTGGAAAAAAGTTTATTAATGTTATTTTATTCTACAAAAATTATAAGGAAAAATAAATAATTATAGCAGGACTTTTAATTGGCTTTAATCTTTCCATCAGTTGTTTCAGAATAGATATGTGGTCCCCTGTAGAAATCAATAATTTTTGGAAATCCTGATTAAAGTTGGTCTATTCTATACTTAAACCCTTATAAAAGATATTCTTTATTCATGTGTAAAGTATCCTCATAAAGATTTAATGGATGAGAAGGCAGGTATATAAGTCAATGTATTTGATATTCTCTTTTTTGCCCTTTTTTTGGTGGGGGGAGTTGTATTGTTTCAGTCCAAGAATTTAAAATTAATAACACTCTGAGGGCAGTGAGGATATGCATGGTCCTTATGAGCAGCCTGTAACATATAAAAAAGAATTATGAAGAATTGAAGTAAATAAGGTGATCAAAGAAATATTGAGATGAAGGGATGAAAAGCCTGTTTATTCCATTGATACCCATCATATCCATATAATATGAAAGAGCAAATGAGAAAGAATCCCAGTATATTGGGTGAACTTATGGGAGATCATGGACAAATCATACAGCATGGACATGCAGATATGATTTGCAGTCATCATCACTGAAGGGTTAGAGGATGGATTTATTTTATTTTTCTTTTTGGGCCCAAACTGGAATATCACTGATGGGGAAATTATCAATTTAAATTGGGATGTATTCCCTACTTATAGTTTTAGAGAGTGACCCAGGATATTCAGATATAAAGTGATTTGTCTCAATCAATAAATGAGAAATAAATATCCCAATAATAATTAATTTTAATAATTGAGAGTATTTATATACTGATTGAAGATTTGTTAAGTAGTTTATTTACATCTTATTTGATCCTCACAATAACTCTGGCAGCTAGATGCTATTATTTTCCTCCTTTTTCAGATGTGGAAAATGAGACCCAGAAAAACTAATTGATTTATCCAGGGTCATACAATTCATAAAATCTGAGACAAGATTCCAACTTAGGTCTAGTGACTCCAAATCTAGTTTTCTCTTCACAATACCATAATGCCTCTGATTTGAGTATTATAATAGTCATTATACTAAGTGATTAAATTTAAAGTCCTTTTTAAATTATGAAAGGCTAGTCCTATACTAGTTATTATTTATTATTAGTTCAAATTACTTCATGGGATCTATATTATACTGTCAAAACCAAGCCAGCAAATTACAACCAGAATCAAAAAAATTGAGAGTTGAAAGCAATCTCAGTAGCCCTCTAGTTGGATCCATGAAGTAATCCACACACACTTTCTAATCTCAGGTGAGTCTTGTCCTCAGCCACTCATAAATCCCCCAAAGAGGTTCTGTATAATACACCAGAGTGGCTTAGTATTGGACTGTCCATACATTTATTTCTTCTTCACACTACATGATTGATTCACTTTTTAAATTACATATTTCAAAATGGTATTACTAATAATATTCCATATTATAGGGAATCCTTCTTATGGTGGTACTTGATACAGGACAAGTTCCATAGTAGTGGGAAACAGAATCAGATAGTGCTGGATAGAGCACAGAAGAGAATAAAAAAATATGAAAGTAGCTACATTTTGACAGAAAACAGCTAATTACTGATCAGACAGTAATTTCCAAATCAGCTACCCAAATTTAGGAATATTGAGTAGTTAGACAAAAGGTTACTTGAAAAAAATAAAATGAATAGAGATAGATAGATATTTCCATACATATATATATACATCCACACAACACACACACACACACACACACACACACACACACACACACAAACCCAATTTGTAGATCTGGTCCCCCAGGAGATTTCCTAGACTCAAAGTACTCTGAGGGTCTATGTCTCTAAAACTATAGCTCAAAGTCCTCCACCAATGTGTTTAGTGTTACCAGTCACTCAGAGAAACAGCTAGGGTTTTATGGCATTTAATGGCATGGAAAGAACAACTTCAAAAAACAAAACAACACAAACATTTCTTCCCATAGACCTGGGGTGCATTCTCTTAGAAATTTACCCAAAACTAATGGGGTAAGGATCAAGAACTATGTTTTGCAATTGAAATAACTTAGGAATTCAAATTTCCCTGCTGCAATGTTACTAGACTATTAGCACCACATATTTTGCCCTTTGTTGAGGAAAGAAAAAGTGGCATTGGAATCTGTAAAATTACCAGAATTACAGCATCCAGTAAATAAAAATGATATCCCCTTTTGCAGTGTCCTTCTCTTACCTTATTTTACCTATACTCATGTCTCCTAATGAATCACCAGTGCAAACACCTAGCCACCTCCAGTGTCTGCTGGAAGTCTTATACTGCCTCTGCCCAATCTTTCTTATACTGTGGAAGTGAATGGTTAAACCAGAGCTGAAGAAAGGAATGACTGCATGTATTGTCATGTAGTTGAATGAGGTTACAGATCTGCCATGAAGTTCTGGTACTTCTGACTCATTCCTGCAGTTCATTATGAATCAGGAAGAAAGGTTTAGTTGTTGGCATTTGAGTCAGTGATTTCTTCATTATTGAAGGTTTCTAGACAATATGAATCTCACATGTGTAATTTTCATTATTACAAATACCATGATTCACTATTTTTCTTTGCTTTTATGAGGAGATCTTTAAATAAGATCAGTAGCTGTTTTGATTTTATATTAAAACAATAATCCTATAGAACATTTGCTTGTGATCTAATTCAATTCAATAAACTTACCAAGCATATAATATATGTTAGTCAAAAGATCCAAAGAGAGATAGGTAACAGACTGGGCTTTCCAGATGCTTTTTTAATATGAGCAGTTAAGTCATGCTTGAAATATCCAGGTTGAAGTGCCATGGAAAATTTTGGGAAGAAAAAAATAATTTTCAGCTGGAAGAAGGGAGGGAAACCTATCCAAAAAGGGAGGGTAGTATTTCCAGGGAGGTCTTCACAGAACAGTTGTCATGTGAGCTAGACAGTGAAGAAATGTAGGGACTTTCCTGGACCGAGATGGCTGGGAATTAAACAATGGAGTAAAGGAAGGAAGTATGAGCATAAGGATAGAGATGAAAAAGAGATATGATAAGAATGGATAGGGGGAAGGGCATGCTATGAGAAAAGTCTGAAATAGTAAATTGGAACTAGATTGGGAAACTCCTTTACACGTCAGAATCAATAATTTATATATTTTTTGCCTTTTGGAGGTCAATTGGGGTTAAGTAACTTGCCCAAGTTTACACGGCTAGGGTTTTTTTTTTTTTTGCGTGTGGGTGTTAAGTGTCTGAGGCCAGAACTGAACTCGGGTCCTCCTGACTCCATGGCCAGTGCAGATGGGATACAGTGAATATTCTTGAGTACAGACATTATATAATCATAGTAATGTGTTGATTATTTTTAAGAAATATTGCAAAAGATAATCCTCCCTCCACAAAAAAAAAGGAATAGACCGAATAGAATGGAGAAAGGAAAACCAGGTTGGATGGTACTACAAAGCTAGACAAGATGAGATGAATGCCTGTATTAGGATGCTTACAATGAATATTGTTGAGGCAGAATCCACAGAATTTGACAATTGATTGGATGTGGGGAAAATGAGAGGGGGGAAAGAAAGATCAGAAGATACCAGAATCATGCTGAGATACGGAGCCTGGATAAATGTAAAGATGGTGGGATTTTTTTCTCATTGAGGTGAAATTTTAAGGATTGGCAAGAATATTTTCCATTGATGGAAATTAAAATATCTGTAAGGTAAGGTTCTTGTTTTTGTATTGGGGATGGGTGAGAGGAGAGTGGCAGATCAGTTTAGTTTGACTATGTTGAATTTGAGGTACCAGCAAGATACCTGGATTGAGATATCTATTGGGCAGTTGGGAAAAGTGGACAGATTTTTTGAGGAGATGTTGGGGCTGAAAAAAACCAACAATGACAATATATCTACAAATATATTATATTCTCTCTATATATTCTGCATAGTATTGACAGTGAACATAATATGTAAGAAATTGAATACTTACTCTGACCCTTTAATGATCCAGAATGAGTAAATCCTATTCTGTGATGAAAGTACACTTTGCCACAGGTAGATAGACTTCTTCCAGGAACCTAAAAAGGCCACTTCCTCGAAGATAACCTGAAGTAATCCATTCACCTCCAGCAGGTGAGCTACTTTTTTTCTAGAAGTTTATTTCTCACCCTGGCTTAAAAAGGTGCTCTAGTTATGGGATTATTTTTTAAAGCACTGTGATTGAATTGAAGCTTTTGATTCTGATTTCCTCCACTGTCTTCCTTTGTTACCAAGGGGCAAATAAGTAAACCATGTCACTGATAAAGTGATGATAATAATACTGACCTATCTCTTTAGGAATGTCTGCAGGTTAGCTTACTACTAAGAAAATTTTTTTTTTAAAGAGTATATGACTTTTGGGGCGGCCAGGTAGCACAGCAAGTAAGAGCACCGGCTCCAGTGTTGAGAAGACCTGGAGATCGAATCCCGGGCTCAGACACTTAGCACCCACCCAGAAACACCTGGCCGTGTAACCTTGAGCAAGTTACTTAACCCCAATTGCTTAAAAAAAAAAAAAGTATATGACTTTGACTTATGCCTTTGTAAGTTAGAATGCAAACAACAGGAAAGGGATGAAGTTGTGATAACCACATAACTTTTGGTTTCACTTCATGGTTCAGTGATGTGGACTCCTCTCTTCCACTAGCTTCTAGCATAGTTGCCATAAAAATTAAGAAAATGTCCCCTTTATCCGTATACCTGCTTTGAATAGTGATTTCAGACCTTATCACCAAATCTGAAGAGTTATTGTGAAGACTGGACATTACCAAACATACTTTGAATATGTAGTGTGACCTGAGGCATGCCCATAGGCACCTCTTGCCACAAAGCACTTATTTTCAGGTTTCTTTAGTTCTCATGATTAGATCCTCTTCTTTATTTAAGGCACAGTCCTAGGAAAATCCTTGGAAAGAGGAATTTTCCAAAAAGAATCTTTAAAAAGACCACAATAAAAATATTTACAGCTTTTGTGCCATATATATTATAGAGGATGAAGTGGGGAAGGGGTGGAGAATTGAAGGAAAAATAATTTATTAATCAAGAATTATCTGATAAGAGCTATTCTAGATATTGAGGACATGAATATAAAAGTGAAAATAAATATAAATAATAATTTGTATATGTGCAAGGAATAGCAAGTTGTGCATAGTAGGTTTGCAGTTTCATATGCAATCATTTTTATTGTTAATATGTTTGAAAATGTTTTATCCCATAAATTTAAAAAAAAGTTAAAAAAATTAAAGAGGTATATAAGTACAAAAATAAGCATACATGCTAACACAAATCCATAAAAACTGAACATATATAAATGATATAAACTTTTCAATGTAAAATTTTTAAATAAAATGCCATTTATTTTAATAAGCCATTGGGTTAAGTAACTTGCTCAAGGTTACACAGCCAGTTAATTTCTGGGTGTGATGCCAAGTGTCTGAGCCTGGATTCAATCCCAGCTCATCCCGACTCTGGGGCCAGTGCTCCCACTTGCTGGCCGCCCCTAATTTTTTTAATAATATAAAAATGAGATTGGCAGTGCTTTCATGGAAGTTACATTCTAATAGAGTTACACTAGGTATGCAAGAGTATAGTGGTTAGGAAAGAAAGTTTTTAAGGAGTCACGAGGATGGGGAGTAGAGCCACAGGGGACTGTGTGCTCTAAGACTATAGTTCCATTCTTCCAGAAACTATAGCACTATTAATTTGTTCACTATCATCAGACCAAGAGAAAGAATTCAGGGATCTTCCAAATCAAGTCAATATTCATTGACATAATTGTGAAACTGAGCATAAGAAAGGAGAGAAAAAAATATATATGTGCTCATTTCCTGGATTGAGAAGTGAAAAAAAAGACCAAAATGTTATAGACTACTTGTACATCTTATGTTATCTGGGAGGAAAGAGAATATCTGGAGAAACTAATATATTTTTCACTAGTTATCAGATTAACTAATCATTACATAAAACAGACCCCTTAGAAAAAGGAAAACTAGTTAGCTCAATTTGGGTAGAGAAAAAGGTGGAGGAAAAGACAGAAATAATGGCTATTTTTCACCTAGAGGCATATCCATGGTACCAGTGTTGAGTAGACAGCCACAGGGATACCTAGAGTCTATAGAGAGAGAGTGAATAACAAAATATGTGGCAAGGGGACAGTTTTTTAGTCTTCATATTTTTACCAGAGTTAACCATGGATAATTGTATATCCTGGTTTTCCTGACTTGTTTTTATGCTTCCTTCACCAAGTTCAGGGATGATCATATTAACTAAAAGGGTTCCAATGAGCCACAGCAGTCAATACAGAAGAAATCTCATATTAGAAGTAACCTTAGAAGCTATCTACCCCAATCTCTTCATTTAACAAATGAATCAGTCAATTGAAGCCCATGTTCACAGAGGTACTAATCATCCAAGGCTTTTTAACCCTGGTCCTCTGATTCTTCAACCAATGATTTTTTGACCACACTGTGGTGCCTCCCTCAACTGAACTGGGAATTCTGTTACATATGCTGAAATGAGGCATATATGGAACTCTACACTGGAATTCACATCTCATCCCTAGAAGAACTCAATTCTGTAAATATCACCATCCAACTAATTGTAAAACTATATACCTAGGTCAATCATCTAAAATGTATATGGCTTCTCTTCTCTATGCACTTTGGATCATAGCTTCTTAATTAAGACCTCTGTTCTCCCAGGCTTTCCTCTACATACCATATATTAGCCCCCAGTTAAATTTGCTATAAGAAGGAAGAAATTCAAAGGAACAATTTACAATTTGTAACAAAATTAGTCCAACTGTGGTTACTGACATTTAGAAATGATTCATCAATCCTACCACTCAACAATCTTAAACAGTCCCTCTAATCAGCCTGTATAACTTTCTTGAACAACAAAGGTAGGAAAGAGGAGGGAAACACTTCTCTGTGCCATTTTGTGATTTTTATTCATTCCTATCCTCTTTTCTTCCATTGTGATCACTAAGATTCTTTCTGCTCCAGGTCTCTTCTTCTTACTCTTAATCTAGAGATGCATAATCCCTTATATCAAGATCTCCTCCCCCCCTCCCCCCCTACCACAATTCTGCACTTGCATGGTTTTCATTGGAGAACCCAAGAATGAATAGTCAACTATCAAGCTTAAGAAGGCTGCCAAGCTAGCCTGTAAATTCTAATCCTGGACTATGTTCGTAATATAATATGAAGCAGTTATTGAATGAGTGAAATAGAATTTTAATGAGGTGGAATAAAATGAATGGATATTTATTCAATGCCATCTTCAGTGAGTTGAAAGTAGAAGCTTGAGAAGCAAATGATAAGAAGAAAGAATATCCAAGCAATGGCTTTTGGAGTTGTTTCTGTCATCCATTGTGAGCTGTAGGGTTCCCAAGGTAGTGAGTTTTAATCAGAGCCAGCTAAGTGGTCTGATAGGAAAAATTGTATGGTCCTAGGATTTCGTGTAAGTTCTCTAAGTAGCAACATCAGTGTTTTAGAATAATCTTGGTGAACCACAGGCAAATCTGGGATAACTAACTGACACAATTCTGAGTCACCATTACTCTAAACTTTTAAAGAGAAAGCACTTTAGGTAGAGAGATGAGGAAGTTGCAAAGGGATCCAAAGTTTGTATGTTTTTACAATTAGTGGCAAGTGGTGAAGTGAATGTAAGTGGAAGTGACTAATATTCCTGTAAGGTCTCCTGCATCAGGGTTTGTTGTAATAGAACTCATTACTATGTAGTTGTACTTACATTTTCACAACTTTTTGAGAATTTTCTGTACCTTTTTAAACCTATTTTCTATCTGTACCTTTAAAATGCAAGATTGTGTAGCTATATATGAACCCACAAAGCCTTATAGGATCAGAATCAGAAGAAATCTTGGAGGACAGCTAGTCCAATGTTCCCATTTTACTTTTCAGTAAAGAAAATCAATGCCCAGCGAGGTTAAATGACTCATGAGCAGCATGGTTCAGATTTGAACATAGACCTCTGATTCTGTATCCCTTATATTTCCCAATGTACCATGGGCCTCTCAAGGTAAAAGGAACAATTGTTTGGTTGAAATCACAGGACCTGGGTTTGATTCCCAATTCTACCAATACCTATGTGACTTTGGGCAAGTAATTTCATTTTTTCTTGACTTTGTCTTCTTCATCTGTAATATGAGCATTTTTGATAAAATGACCTTTAAATTTCCCTTAAGTTATAGAAGAATTATTTATGCTCCATATGAATTATAGGCATCTCTTAGATGCTTTTCCAATAATATGCAATCATATCCTTGGATAAGAAAGTCAATCTGCAACATAATAACCAGACATAAATTTTCACAAAGAACGATGTACAGTTATTAAAGAGTTTGCACTATGGTGGATGCCTCTCTAAGATCCTAGAGGCCAGGGGACATTTAAATTTTTACTGCCCCATATAGCATCTACTAAAATACTGCAAGTACCCAATAAATGTTTTCATCGAGGAAAACAATTAATGATATTTTTGAAAGGAGCTATTAAAAACATTTATGGAAGAATCAGGAAAGGAAAAACACAAACATACAAATGGAATCATCTCCATGCCAACCAATATGTTTCAGTGTCAATTGTATTTAATAAAATAAATAGAAGAATATTATTAAATCCATAAAACAAGACTAATATTCAATTGCATAAAACATTTTCAAAAAAATCTATATTAAGTATGCATGTGCTTACTGGAAAAGGAAAAATAGTGGAGGATTAAATTTAAAGTACAAAGTTGGTCTCAGATACTATTTGCTAATTAGTTTCATCCAATGAATAGTTTATTTCAAGAATCAAAGAATGTTAGAGCTAGAAGGGACTTCAGACTTAATTTGGCCTAACCCTTTCATTTTGCAGATGAAAAAGCAGAAGCTCTTCCCACATTGCACAATGCAGTCAAACTTAGCTTTCTCTCTGTTCCTCATTCATGACACTCCATCCCCTTTGTTTTTGAATCATTCACTCTTCATGCCTGTAAAGCCTACTTTCCTTAGCATTGCTCATAGAGTCATTCTCCATTTGATAAATGGTCAAAGGATTTGAACGGGAAGTTTTCAGATGAAGAAATCAAAGTTATCTATAGTGATGAAAACATGCTCTTAATCACTATTGATAACGAAATGTGAATTAAAACAACTCTGAGGTACGACCTCATACCTATCTGACAGAAAAGTAAAATGATAAATTTTGGAGGGAATGTGGGAAAACTTGGACACTAGTATACTATTGGTAGAGTTGTGAATTAATTCAAATATTCTGGCACACAATTTGTAACTAAGCCCAAAGAGCTATAAAACTATGCATACCCTTTGACCCAGCAATAACACTATTAGTTATATATAGCAAAGAGATTTTTAGAAAAAAAAGGGGGGAAAGGATACATTTATAATAATAGCTCTTTTTGTGGTGGCAAAGCATTAGAAATTGAGGGATGTCCATTAATTGGGAAATGCCTGAACAGCTTGTCATATATCATTGTAATGGTATACTTTTGTGCTATAAGAAATGATAAGCAGAATGCTTTCAGAAAACCCTAGAAAGCCATACATGAACTGAGCAGAATCAGAAGAAAATTGTACACAATAACAACAATATTATACAATGATCAATCAAGAATGATTTGGCTATTCTCAGCAATATAATGATCCACGACAATTATGAAGGTCTCATGATGAAAAATGTTATTCACCTCCAGAGAAAGAACTGAGGGAATCTGAATGCAGATTAACACATACATTTTTAAAATTTTTTATTTTTCTTGTTTTTTGTTTGTCTGTTTTTTTTCATAACATGGCTTATGTGAAAATGTTTTGCATGAAAGCACATGTATAACCTATATCAAATTTACTGTTTTCTCAGTGGGTGCAAGGAAGAATGGAGAATTTGAAACTCATTTTCTTTTTACATGTAATTGGAAAAAAATATTTAAAATACAAAATAGCAAAAACTCATTTCCTCATAGAATCTATCTTTTATTCAACATGTAGATCAAGGGCCATCTTCTTTATGAAACCTTGAATTTCATAGGATCACAGATTTAAAGTTGGACTCAACTTTAAAGATCAATTAGTCCCACCTGTTCATCTTACAGATGAGAAACCAAGGCTCAGGAGAAATGAAATGACTCCACTCTACTATTTTTGCATTCCTCTTCAGCCTACTATCTTATGTGACCTGCAACAACTAATACTTCCTTTTTCTTAGTCTATCAACTCCATTCTGGCTTAATTTGTCTACATTTACTATACTGATCACAGTTATAGCCAGGCAATTTGATAAAACATGGTTCCCCCCTTAAAGTAACAAAGCTAGGATTTGAACCTAGATTCTCTGACTCCAAAGCAAATACTCCTTCCACAGTATCATTTATAAAGAATTTGTGCTTTATGAGAGGCAGCATGACAGTGGGTAAAAGTTGATCTTTGAGCCAGAAAGTCCAAGTATTCCTCCTGATGTAAACTACTTATATGACCCTAGACATATCATTTAATTTCTCAGTCAGTAAGTCAAAAAATATTAATTAAACTTTTACTATGTGCCAGACACTGTTTTAAGCATAAGGAATAACAACAGAAATAGAAAGGGACATATTCTCTGCCCTCACAGAACTTAACAATCTTAATGGAGGGGAGACAGGATATAAAGGGCATTGGGGAAAGAAGCAGTACAGGGGCAAGGAAGAAAAAGTTCTTTGGAGAATGGTCAGAAGTGCACCCTAGAGAAGGAAAAAAAACACCTTTAGCCTCCTCCTTAAATGGAAATTCTGAAAAGGACCAACCAATCAGAAGATGAGGAATCAAGGATGAACAGGACTTCTCATGTAAGAAGCAATCCAAGGGTAGAGTTAGTTTCCAGGGTGAAGAATTTTCTATGGAAAGTTAGAGAAAGTTCCATGGAGATGAAACTATAGTACACAATGCAACAGTGAAAAGGGCTGAAGATTCTCTAGACCAAAAATGTCAAATATAGCTGAAGGCTCACATGATTTCCCAGAACACACGTGTCCTTCAGTGTAGACTGAAAAAAGATTAAAATTTATCTGGGAAATATTTAACAAAATAAATAAAAATCCAATAGGACATAGATAATTTTAACGTGTGATTTTCTAAGTCAATATGGGCCCACAGGGATCCTTATATACCATTTACTGGCTTCCATTTCTATCTGAGTTTGATATCACTGTTCTGGGCAACTCTCTATGACTCCAACTTGCAGTGTAGGCAACACATGTATTAGTAAAAGGAATCCCATTTCTGGGAGATTCTCACAGCTATACAATCATGATTACAGTCCTTATCCATTTTCCTCTAGTGTGTGTGTGTGTGTGTGTGTGTGTGTGTGTGTGTGTCCGTGTTTATAATATATACATATACATGTATGTATATTAATTGTCTTCTCTGATAAAATGTAAGCTCCTTGAGAAAAGGGATTGTTACATTCTTTGTATCTCTTATGCCAAGCAGTGTCTGGCACAAATAAGGGCTTGTTGATTCACTGATATCATATCCTATTTCTTCCAGTAAACTATTTCTGATCTTCTTGGGATGGCCTTATAATGAGTTCATTTTGTTATTTTAATATAAATGCAGTTCTTTAGCTGTAGTGTGATGAATGGTAAATGTGATTCAAGTAATGTTGGCAAAGAGGAGATCACTGGGATCAAAATCCACACCATAGATTATAAAGTGCAGCCAGGACACAGGGAAAGAGTCAAGGAACTAAACAGGAGAGTAGTCAGGAGGAGTAAGCAACATCACAGAACCAGAGAATAGATCAAACTCAGGGACAGGGAAGCAGCTGTGAACACAGAGAAGCCACAAAGCAGAAAGATGAAGATGAACTGTACCATGACCAGGCTCAGCAGGAAAGAGTGCTGCAGGTTTGTCTTTCAGCAGAGAAGACAAAGGCAGAGAAGCTTAACAATCATGCTTTCCCTTAGAATCTGAAAGGGCCTGTCAACCTAACCCTGTCATCTGTTCTTCAGTCAATCAGAGAAGGAGTAAAATTCCAGTCAGAAACGATAGGTGAGTGACATGAAAAGGGAAACAGTTGAGAGAGTCCCTTGGGGCCTATGGAAGAAGAGAAAGGAAATGGTCAAACAACTTGTGATGGATCCAGTACTGGTCTTTGCATTCAGAGAGACCTGGGTTCAGATCCAATATCATTTATTAGTAGTGGTGACCCTAAGCAAGTCACAAAACTTGTCAATTTTCTCACTTGTATCAAAAATCATAAAAAAAAATATATAGTCACCATTTCATAGGACTATTGTGAGAGTCCAAAAAAAATAGCTTGTACAAGGTTGTTTTTTTTTGCAACACTAAATAAATATAGGTTGATATTTGATCATTTCATAGTTTCTTACCTTTATTCCACACTCTGTCTATACTCATTCGTATTCCTAAAGAATACTGCCACATATCAAAAGCCTTACTGATACCTGTAATTTAAATCCTGGGATATACTAACAGTAACATGAAGCTGTAGGAGTTTCTATTCCCAGTGTACCCCAGGAAGGGAAAGGGAAATATGTCAAGGTGTGTAGGACAGGAGCATCCCCAGGTATCTCAAAAAATTAATCTATCAAAAACTTCTGCTAAGTGCTTATGATATACCAGGAATTATGGAAAAATCTAGGGATAAAAAGATAAAGGTGAAATAGTTTTTACCTTCATAGAACACACATTCTAGAAGAGGAACAGGGAAGACAATTACTACAGACATACATTTATGTGTATATGTGTATGTATATGTATACATACATATATGTGGATAGATAAATAGATATGTCTATGTATGTTTATGCACATGCATATACAAGACACATGCAAAACAGACACAAAGTAACCTTGGATGAGATAGTACTCTCTGATGGAGAAGACATAGGATGATTAATAAATGCCTTCTGTGGAATTTGGTACCTGAGTAATCTCTTGAAAGAAAGCAGGAATTTCAAAAGGAAGAAATGAGGAATAACAGCATTCCAGGCAAAAGGGAGAGCCAGGACCAAAGTACACAGAGGGGAAATGGAGCATCATGTATATAGAACAAGAAGAAGGCTAGTATGGCTAGGCCATGCCTAGAATACATGAAGGGGAGAACAGTTTCTGGAATTCAGTAAGCTTTTAGTAAATGCTTTGATTAAGTAATATAAAGAAGACTGGAAAGGTAGAAAGTAGTCAGGAAGGGAAAAAAAAGCTTAAATGCCAATCAGAGCAGTTTATATTTGATCCTAAGAGTAATCAGAAGCCAGAAATTAGAATTATTTACTCACAGAAAGAGGATTCAACATAGTAGTGCAGTTCTAGCAGAGTCATAGCCCATTACTATAGCTAATACACTTGCTATTAAGTTTTTTTTTTAAGGTTTGGTCCAAGAACCTCTTTATCATTTAGATTAAAGGTTAATAAACTACAACCTGAGGACCAAATCCAGCCTATTTTTGTATTGCTGGAGAACTAAGAATGGTTTTGACATTTGAAATAAAATGAAACCTTATTTAATAATGTAAAAAACCATTCATGATTCATGCACTGTAAAAAGCAGGTAGATCCATTTAGATCATTGAATATTGGAGAAAACATTTTGTATTCAAAATCTTTGGAACACAATACAACTCACAGATGGTGTTTTTCCTACATATTCACATCTGACAACTTTTAGAAATAAAAGTGGAAGGATTTTCCTTAGTAAAATACTAGTTGTCCCACTCATCTAGAGGGCATATACTTAGGTTAGGTGAAATCCTGAAGAGTGAGCACTACATTCTGGGTTGGCAAATCTTTAACACACATGCTAATTCATCAATCCAGTCCTTTGCCATCTGTCCTCTGTCATGACACTACAGTGAAACTGCTTTCTCACACATCATGAATAACCACTGAAATCCCAATTCATTTCCATAATTTATTAAATTCCTTCTATGTGCAAAATACTGTAATATATTGTAGAAATGTGAGGATGAAAAGCAACATTGTGTCTACCTTCAAGGAGCTTGAAATTTAATTAGAGATAGCACAAGTCCACAAAAATGGTTAATACCAAAGGAGAATATAATAGAGGCATAGGAGAAATTTAGACAACTGCCTATGAGAAAATATGAGATCTCTTTCAGTTGGAATGATTGAGGAAGGCTTCTTTTAGGAGAGAGCTCATTAGCTGAGCCTTGAAAGAAAATAGAGATTTCTAACAGCAGTGTATTAGAGTAAGTGTGCTCAGGGGATGGGTTGTCAAGAGAGAGAATGCACAATAAAATGGAAGAACAGTAAATGCTCTACATGGTGGCAGTGGAGGAATATATTAGGGGGCCAAATTATGGAAACAAGGAAATGCAGGCCTACTGAGTTTCTAGTTTTTCTATCAGTAATAGGAAGACTTGTGAAGGTTTTAAAGATTAATTTGGAAGTTATGTCTGTAAAGGAATAGATTAGAACAGGGGTTGGCTAACTATCACCACATGGGCAAATCCTGCCAGCCATCTATTTTTATACTTAAAGAATTTCAGCTAAAATTTTTTGGTACATTTTAAATAATAAGTTTATTTTTTTATTATTATTATTAATTTCTTAGCGCATGAGTCTTTGGCGCCAACCTCTAGATCAGAGAAAGGAGAGGCCAGAGGAAAGGAGACAAATTAGGAACCTATTAAGCAGTCCAGGAGAGAGGTGATGAGGAGAACCTGATGAGAGACTGATGTATTTCGATGAAAGTCAGAATGGAGAGTGTTTGAGAGAGATTGCGGGGAAGTGACAAGATCAGAAAACTGATGACATAGGGGAAAGATAGAGAGAAGAGCAGAAAATGGTTCTGCAGTGGCTAGGAAAATGGCGGCTCCATGCACAGAATTAGGGGAGCTCGGAAAATGCATGATTTAGTGAAGGAACGATGGGCTTGTTGGATTCGAAATATTGTCCTGTGTCATCCTGCCTTGGCACATTCGCTCTCCTGAGAATGCCCTTGTCCCTTACCATGTTGTCAATGAACACCCCATCCATAGCAGCAAGGCAACCAGGGACATAAGGTAGTCACACGGCATAGCGATTGACTAAGTAGCATGTAGGCACAAGTGACTGGTGAGTGCACCTATGGGAAAATACATCTTGGCAGGGAAATGAATGCACAAAGGCATGCATAAATTAAACCCCATAATAGAAAACTGCTGATTATTCTGCTATGAAAGATTATAAATGTGTCAGGTATCTGAGCAAAAGTGAATAGTTCTCTCAGGCTCAGAATGCTGGCACGGGTCATGGTGATTCTGCAGATTCCTGACTCATTTTTTTTTTTGTCCAGACAGGTGATTTCATATGTGCAACAATCTCACTGAATGAATTAAATATAACTTATTAAGTACTTGCTATATCTCAAACTCTTTGCTAAATGCTGATGATGCAAATAGAAAAGAAAGTCTCTCCTCTCAAGGAATTCATACTTTCCTTAAGGAAGACAGCATCTGTAGGATAGAACAACTTCGGGGTAGATGGCAAGGCCCACTACTTCTGAGGAAGGGTACTGGCCCATCACAGATGAGAAGAAGAAATAAGCCAAAGAATCAGAATGGAGCTGGGATTCTAGTTCCTTTCAAGAAGAGTGGGGATGGAAAGTCAGTGTCCAGAACGTATGGAAAAGGAGGAAGGGGTGATTGGCAGGGAGTTCTGAGATGGAATCCCATAGGCACCCGAAAGAACTTCTGCTAGTACAATTCAGCATTTATTCTGTGATTTAATTGTCTTAGAGACTTGCCTAGGGCACTGAAAAGTTAATAGTTACCTAGGGTCACATGACTAGTGAGCATCAAAGACAAACTTGAATCCAGGCTGTCCTGATACTGAGGCCAGCTCTCTATGCACTATTCCATGCTGCCTCTGACTCAATTTATATTACATGGTATTTTGTGGTTCTGTGGGAATTTGAGAAATTCACTCAGACAACCAGGAATTAATTCTTGTGTTCATGAGCCCTTGGGAGAGTAGACAAAGGTAAAGTAGTCAGGAGGGAAAAGTGATAAATTTATATTTTAGTCATGTTGAATTTGAGTTGGTGGAAGGAAAAATACATTGAAATATATATTAGGTCTTTGAAGAAACATAATTGGAGATTGAGAGAAATAAATTTTGGATATCAATATGTCAGGAACTATTGAAAATCATGAAAATATATGAATTATTCCAAAGATATGTACAAACTGAAAGTAGAGAACTTAGAATGTATCATTGTATAATGACCATTGGGCAAAGAAGGAAGAAGAAAGATAACTAGGGATAATTAAAGGAGGAAATTGAGGGAGAATTACAATAATACAATATCTCAAAAGTAAAGGGAATACAGAGTTGTATGTTTGTTTTAAATCAAGTAAAGGCATGACGTTGAAGGCCTTTTGAAAACGGGAAACATATTTCCTAAATCTAAATCTGTTTTTATATTTATTACTTCTAGGATGTCCCCTAGATCTTTATCATTTGGAACTTAAGTCTAAACTAGTCTCTGTCTCTGTTTCTATTCCTCTCCATGTCTCTGTTTCTCTTTGTGTTACTGTCTCTGTTCCTCTGTCCTTCTCTGACACCCTCCTCAAAACTACAGGGCATTATTTAGCAAGTATGAGGGCCAATGGTACTCCACTAAGTATAAACCACAAAAGTAATAACAAGAGAGACAGAGAAAGAGAGAGAGAGAGAAACAGAGATGAAAACAGATACAGAGATAGAGACAGAGACAGAAGGAGAGAAAAAGGGAGGAAGAAATCCTAATCCTCAATAGATTTATGATGTTGTACTCTCTTTAACAGTTTCTAGTGGAATGATGCAGACATATAGAGTCCATTAATATTACCCCAACTCTTTCAATATTTCTTTGATTATTGATAGGAGACAGTGGGCAGTATCTCCAAAAAATCCCATGTGCTCATTATATAAAGTCAATCAGATTTTTGTTTTTTGTTTGTTTCTTTTTACAAAATACAACAACATAATATAGAAAATATTAAATTAGCATCTACTGTGTACAGTGTGCTATTGAGGCACAAGTTATTTTTTTTTGTAAGTTGGGATTAGATATTGCCACTGCCAAGCATAGTAAAACAATGACACAAACAAGATAACCACAAAACAGTGATACTGTTAATGATGACAAAATGATGCATTTGTAAGTTTAAAACCCAAGTGTCACATATTGCCTAAAAGGAAAGAAAATTTATTAATAACTGGAGAGATGACATTTGATATGGTATCTATATGATTGCTAGAAAACCAAGAAGTGAAATTAAGAGAAAAGACATACTATGCATAGAGAAAATCATAGAAAGTATGGGACCTCGGTCTATCTTAGAGCAAAATGATATAAGGTAAGAATGCAAAAATAGGATAGCACTTTGAATAAAACCTATAGGAAGTCTTTCCTGATCTAACTGCCACCTATAGGCAGGTAGAATCAATATCCCAGGGGAAAAAATGCCACCAAAAATATCACCAATATTGATTCCAATATTGTAACCACATCTATCATGAAGGGTAGTTACCTCTATGGGGAAGGCCTTGACATCCCCATTTCTACCCACATTAGCTACTGATCAGTTGCCACCAATGGCAAAGCAAGGTAGTTAAGCTGAAAATAGTAAGATGTCCAAAGGGAGAGACATGAGGAGGTACATACCAAATTAAGTCAAACCACCATGACCAAATATTCAACAAACTCCTCTGAAACCATGAGTTAGAGACCTCAGCACTCTGTGTCCAAAAACCAGGGAAAAAGCAGCTTCAACCACTCCCCAGCCCAACCCCAAAGAGCATGTGTCCTGCATCCAGTCCCAAGTGACATTCACCGGGGAACAACACTTGTGGCTGGCAATGGTAACTACCATAACCACCAACTGCCACCTACTTGGAGATAAGCTCAAAAGCTCCAGGAATATCAGCATCATCCAGACCTAAGACCCTTAGTCCAGCCTGCCCCCATAGCCATAATTCAGGAGAGCAACAGTTTTGGTGATGAGACCTGAAAATTGCTGCTGCAGATGGTATAGATCTCACATCCTTAACAGGAACAATAACTGAGGACCCTGAAAACAAATTCTTAGCCCCAAAGTCCTTGACATCATCAAATGGTTCAAGTAATGTGGTTTTACAAATGGGAAACACACTAAAGAAGATGTATTACCAATTGCTCTCTGTTACAACCTAGGACTATATAACATATCCATTTGAGTTTTTACTGAGACTTCATATATGTATTTTCTCCTGTATTTGAAGATAAACTCTTTGAGACTAGAGACTGTCCTACTTTTCAGTTTGTATTCCCAACCCTTTTATAGTGTTATACATAATAAGCACTGAGAATTTTTATTCATTTATCCATCTCCACAGCTATTATTTTCTTGTATTTATTATCTCCATATTGTCTATATAATTATATATGTACATGTTGTCATCTCCTGATCAAAGGTAAGCTCTCTGAGGATAGAGGACGTTTTGCTTCATTCTTTGTGTCCCCAGTCCTTGGTATGATGCCTAGAACATAGTAGCTAATTAGTGACAGTTGAGTGAGAGAATGGATCAGAAGACTTGAAGGTGTTCATGTCAAATGACCTCAGTCTTCACAGGGAAGTTGGACTCGTGTGAATTGGCATGAGGTTTGGTGAAAAGTACTGAAGGAATGATTTGGAAAAGTTTCTGTAAGACTGACTTAAGAAATCTAGAAGACAAGAGTTGAAAGATTTTCCAAAAGTCCTACAGGATCGCCTGTGAAATGCACCAGAAATTTTTAGTGGATGAAACTAGCTTCTCCTTTGATACATAGCAGGAATGTATAAATAATTAGATGATAGCAATGATGTTCAGATTAGGATATTTTAGGTCAGGAATGACAGGAAGTTAGGTGTCAAAGAATTTTAGGGAAGTACTGTGAAAAATTAATGCAATTTATTCATGGGAGCATACATACCTTGGAGTGTGAAGTTAAATGATGCTAGAGTGGGGAATATGAATATAGGAGTGGGTTGGAATAACAGCAAAGAGAATATTTTCTTTTTTCTGAAAATAGGAGAGATATGGAAGAAGTTATGGTTACACTCTAATTTCACACTTAGAGATCATGGTGCACATCTGAAAGTTAATGAGGTTGAAATATGCTATCATGTGGCTGAAATAAAGTAGAGAACGTAAGGGAATTGTGTGGTCAAGCTGTCAGAGGACATTTTTATTTTCTGGAATAGACCCAATATTTCACTGGTAAAGGGAACTCTCCATGAATAAACTCCCTCTACCTAGGCAGAGCAATTCTTGCTGGGTTAATTAGACTCTTGACCAGGTTCAAAGAACCAGTATGTGCCTGAGGCAGAAATTGAACCCAGGTCTTTCTGACTCCAAAGTCTATTCTCTATACACTATCTATAACACCTCCAATCAAAGGTATAACCCATAGGAATATTGAAAGATAATAGTAGGGGAAGGGATGGAGAGGACTATGAGTCAAGTGCTGAAGTCATGGTGAAATTTGTAAGGATCAGATGAGTTAATTTATGTAAAGTACTTTATAACCTAAAGTGCAATAGGGATGTAAGTTATTATCCTCAAGGCCAGGACCCAAATGAAATTTCTGAAATCATTCAGCAACAAATAAAGAATGTTTTCATTGAACTGAAAAATCTAATTGAGCAACATTTTAGCAGAGATCACACAAATGTTGAAGTCCATAAATTAGACCTGGGCCTTGCTATGCTTTCATGTGTTTCTGTTACTATAAAGAAGCAAATGTCATTGTGGAATATAAAAAGATGCATGCATTTGATGGCAAAATATTGAAATTGTTTCCACTTCAGCATCGATCCCATAGTGTTGCCCTGTTTCAAATCTAAAACTGTTCTGGAAAAAAAAAAGCTTCTGAGGTTAAATGATTTATTCCCTTGTTTCAACAAGATTGGTACAAACCATTAACTTTCTAATGGAGCTTCACTTCCACTTAACTCCTGTTCCATGCCAATATTAGTAAGTCAAATGTCTTGGCCCAATTACAACCAAAAATTCACTGAATTAGAATATACATTCATTAGGCAGATTTCTGCCTCAGTCATTTTAATGTTTTTTAACATTTTATGTTAGTTTGCTGCTTATGAAATTTTCCGGTCTGAGAAGCAGAATGTCTATAAACCTCTGACTCTAAGTCTAAGCCTCCTATTTTTCAAATAGTATCCAGGAATATTTGAATTTATTTTATTACTTGAAAGGATGTGCTAATAAGAAATCCAAAGAATTTAAAATTCCAAAAAATCTATTACTACAGTTTTGAATCATATAATCATAATCATTAGTCATTAAAACTCTCTTGGGATGATAACATGAATTCCTTCTAGAGGTCAGAGGAAGCCTCCATTGAAATACATAGGTCTACTCCATAGCAGAATATTTATAGTTATTTTAAAAGTAATTATAATTTGTGTTATTAGTTAAAGTATAACAAAAATAATGTTTAGAAGAGGCAGCATAATCTAGTGCTAGAAAGCTGACCTAGAGAGAGGAAGACCTAGCTTCAAATCCTGCTCTCCATAAATCCTGGATATATCAAGTTACTTAATCCTTTGGTATCACAGGCAACTCTGTAAAGCTATGTTACAGATGAGTTTCAGATTTATCTACGTCAGGAGAAGGAGTTTAAACACTATATGTTTCCTATACTCAAGAAATCACAGAACAGACAGAGGAGAGGAAACAAGAGGAGTGAAAATATGCACTTAGTAATTTCCAAAAAGCTAGGCAAAATTTATTTCTGACATTCTTGCAAGCCACAAATATACTGTAACTCTCCAGAGACTTAAAATCAACCATCATTCTTAATTGTTGGGGTCAATTTTATACTCAGAACTTCAATTAAGGGATTGATAACTCTAATGTGAGGCAGTTAGGTGGCTCAGAGGATAGAGTACTGTGCTGGAGTCAGGAAAATCTGAGTTCAAATACACCCGCAGATACTTACTAGCTGTGTGACCTCGGCAAGTCACTTAACATGTTTACTTTAATCAACTGGAGAAGGAAATGCCAAACTATTCCAATATCCTTGCCAATAAAACCACATAGGCAGTATTGTCACTCAATGGTCAATGGGGTCGTGAAGTAAGACATAATTTAACAAGAAACTCTAATGTTTAATTAAATCTATATGAATACTGGCCCAAGAAGAAACACAGGTTAACGGATGAATAGAAATCTTTTGACCAAGTGGCTATAGTTTGTTTTAATTTAACTTGGAAATAAAAGGAACAAAACATAACATATGTAATAAAGATAAAGATGAGTTTATACTACTCTAGCTTAAATGTAATGTGTAACATAATTATTACACATGATATTTAATTCATATTCTTCCTTAGTGATGTAGACAAAATGTTATGAAATTGTATTACTTAATTGCCTTATCTTGGTTACTTTACTCTGGACTGGCTCCAGCTTGTTGATATCCCACTTAAAAAGTGGGGCTCAGAGATGAAAATTGTTTTACCAGTAAGATAGATTAGGAATTTTAGAAAAAAAAAGTGGCTGACTTACCCAAGGTCATGTGGTTAGTTACTGGGTCACATATCTTTCTTCCTGAATCATGTTACAACTCTGTTTAGCTACAGCCATGTAACCCTCAAAAAAGGTTCAAATGCCTCCAAACACTATGATGAAGGGAGGGGTCAGCAATCCTTACAATTCCAGACAAACCTGTCCCTACATTAACTAAACCAGGTGAGTTAGTGAGGAAGGAGTAAGGGATAATATAAGAATGCAAAAAATTGAAATATGTACCCCTCCCTTTTCACCAAGCACTGATGTCAGTCTTCCCCCAGTAAGAAGTAAATAAGAAATAGGGCAAAGTTTTTGTTGTTCAGTCTTTCACCCGTGCCTGACTCTTTGTGACCCCATACCATAGCATGCCAATACAGTCCATGGGGTTTTCTTGGTGAAGATACTAGAGTGACTTTCCATTCCCTTCTCCAGTGGATTAAGGCAAACAGAGGTTAAGTAAGTGACTTGAGCAGGGTCACACAGCTGGTAAGTATCTAAAGCCAGATTCTAACTCTGGTCTTCTTGACTCTAGGACCAACACTTTCTACAATGAGTCACCTAATTGCCTCAAATATTATCTCATTTGATCCACACAAAAACCCTGGGAGGTACCGTAGGTGATATTATTCCCACTTTGCAGATGAGAAAAACTGAGGCAAAACTGAGATTTGCCCTGGGTCACACAGCTAGTTAGTGTCTAAGGCTGGATTTGAACTTAGGTCTTATTGACTTCAGGCCCAGCACTCTATCCATTATGCCACCTAGCTCTCAGATAATAATTCAATTCAATTTAACAAACACTTATCAAATATGTATTAGGCACAAAGCACTGGGCTGGGTTCCCTGGCAACAAAGTCAAAAATGTACCAATTCTTGCACTAAAGTGGCCTACCTTTTACAGGGGGAAGGAAATGGAGGACACAGCATGTTCACACATAAGTGAAAACAAAGCAATCTGAGGTTTACAACTAGGATTCGAGGAATGTGAGGCACAAAGGAAATGGAGACATGGCTAGTTGGCAAGTCCCGAGATTGTTCCCAGAGACCCTTAAACTTGTGTTCTACTCTTCTTTATTCCCATGAGCTCAAAACCAGTTCAAACCAGCATCCCCTCTGACGTGTTCTATTACAATAGTACCCAAACCAGTCTCTACCATCCATTCTCTGACCCTTCCAATCCCCACAACAAGGGATGCACAGATCCCTGATGATTAATCTGAACATGCTATTCCCCTTCTCAAACATCTTCAGAGTAAAGTTTCAGATAATTACCTTGGAAGATAGGTTCATCAACCATGAGCTCCCTTAATTGTCCTTATTCCCCCAAAGATTTTAGCAGCATCCGTTCTTTTTCCCACTCTCTGGTCACAGAAAAAATACTCCTATTCTCACTAAGACAATATTATAACTCATCACATTTCCATTTCAGCTTGTTTCTCTTTCTCACTTTACTGTGACTGTTCATGGCATCCAATCTCTCATGTTCTAACATTTGGAATTATTGTTGATTCTTGCTTCTTCCTCAGCACCAAGGGGTAAACAATACTATTAATTCTACTCTGCAAGTATTTTACAGGTCCCTTCTTTTCCATTTCCACTAGCACTTCCCTAGTATGGATACTCCCTACTATGCCCAGATTATGTTGCATTAGATCCCTAACAAGTCTTCCCACCTGTGCTTTTTGCTCTTCCGACACATTCTTCATGCTGCTGATTGAAGAAACAATACACATACATAGTCACATCACTCCTTTTGTCAACATTTGCAATGACTATCTCTTATCTCGCAAAATAATTTCCAATTTATACTATTACAGGCAATAATTTATATTATCATAAGCATTACAAATCCTACATAAAATAGTATCACACTAATAGATGTGTCCCTGATCTTTATATTCTTTCTTTGTCTTAATCTTTCTTCAGAGGTCCAGGCTTACGTCACCAATGGCCTTTTGGACATTTTGAACTGGATATCCAATATACGTATTTAAATCAACATGTTCAAAACTGAATTCATCATATTCACCTTCGAACTCATCTTTCTTCCTGATTTGCCCATTTCTTTAAAGAATACCACCATTCTTCCATCAACCAGGTTTGCAACTTTGAATTCCTCTACTTATAATCTCATTCCTCCCACAAGCATCACTTAATTGTTCTTCTCTCTACCTCTGCAACATCTCATGCATCCACTCCCTTATGTCTTCTCACTCACTCACTACCAGTCTTCCATCTAGAAAATTATAATGGTCAATAATTTGTCTCTCTACCTCGTCTATCCCCTCTCCAATCTATTCTTCCTGCAACTTTTCCAAATTTTGCCATTGTTTTGTCATGTCTGACTCTTTGTTACTCCATGTGGAGTTTTCTTGGCAAAGATACTGTAGTAGTTTGCCATTTAATTCTCCAGTTAATTTTACAGATGTGCAAACTGAGGCAAAAAGTGACTTGTCCAGCATCACAGAAATAGTAAGTGTCTCAGGCCAAACTTGGACTCATGAAGATGTCTTCCTGACTCCAGGTCAAGCACTCTATTCACTATTCCACCTTAGCAAATAGTAGTTCTGACCATTTTATTCCCCCATTCTATAAACTCCAGCACTTTCCAGTTACCTATAAGGTCAAATAAACTCCTTGGTTTCGCATTTAACAGCCTTTAAAACTTACCTCAATCTACCTTTCTAGTGTCCTTATACATTATTCCCCTCTGTGCCCACTACCATCTTGTCAAAGAAGCCTTGTCACTTTCTTCAAATATGATATGCCATCTCCTGTCTCCATGCAGGTTCACCGCTTCTCCCCCAATTCTAGACCTCACCCTCTCTTCTCTTCATTTTCTTAGAATACTTAGTTTCCTTTAAGATTCAGCTTGAGAGTTACCTTCTACACAAAATCTTTCTTAATGTCCTCTGATGCCAGTGTCTTCTCCCTAAAATCACCTTGTTTCTTTTTAGAATATACTTACACAGGTACTCATTTTATTCCCCTGCCTAGACTGTTAGCAACTTGATGACAGGGACTACTTCATTTTTTTTCTTTTTATCCTCAGTGTCTAATATGGTGTCTGGAACATAGTCGGGGTTTAATAAAGTGTCCAGATTATATGAGTAATTAATCTATGACTCTCCTCAATACAGCCAATGCTCAAGCCAATTTGCACAACTCCCTTTCCTCCTCTCTGCCCCGCATTTCTCCACCTTTGCTCACACATCTTCCTTTTCTTGTTATGTCCTTCATTGCACACAAACCCACTTTCTTCAGCCTTTGAACCCTTGGCCATTACTAAGTCCAATGCAAATCCCAATTTGACTCCCATTTCTTCCCATTTCTGATCTCATGGAGCACTTTGTGCAGTTCTTCTCCAATGCATTTATAAAATTTTGGCTCTTTGTATCAATTTCTTAATCCACTACAAGAACATAAACTCCATGATGACTGGAATTGTGTCCTGTATAGACTTTGTATTGCACCTAGCATGATCCTATCAAAGCAACAGGTAGTTAGGATGTGAATAAAGTACCTAGGTCCAAAATTTAAAGCCCTTTAGGATATTAACTCTAAATGTATTTCTAACTTTGTCTACTACTACACTCCTCCATGATTTTTTTCATCTCCTACCACTCCCTTTCCTTAGGCTGCTTCAAATTTATAGTGCCTCTTCCACCATATGCTTATCCTATCTTGTTAAAAGCCCTTGCCCACACCACTCAATCAATCCTGCCTACCGTTCAGGCCTCATCTCAAGTGCTACTTCCTGTAGTTAGCACTGTTTTGCTGTCCATCTATGTAAATAAAAATATTTGTGAGTTAAATTAACTAATAATGAAACATTTACCAAGATACCACGAAGGGACTTCTACAATGTTAGGAATGAAACACACATTATTCTCCTAGAGTTTAAGAATATGTGTGTATATTCATTTATAGAACTTCTACATAGAAAGTTGCTTAAACTAATGTAATTATAGATATAGGACCACATGCATATGCACGAATATGTATGTATATATGTGTGTTTATATGATATATGTGTGTGTTTATATTATATGTGTATATATCATGTATGTATATTGTATATGTGTGTATATATAAATATATATAGAGAGAGTATGTGTGTGTGTAGGGAGAGGGAGAGAGAACTAATCTATACTACACAGAATATACTATCATGCTAATGTACATTACCATATACCAATACACACAAATGATAATTAGCAATAGCATAGCAATTTACCAGATATAATATGCATATTGACAGGGTGCAACAATCAAATGTATAAAACATACTTGCATATGTTAATCTTTACTACACTAAAGCAAATTATAACCCCTCTATACTTTGACATATTCTAAGTTACTATGAAAAAATTATTTGAAGACCAAGTCTCTTCCAACTTATTGACTAGTCAATAAATGATATTCAGGAACATATTTATCATATTGTAGGATTTAGATAGATGAGGGATAATGATGAAGATGATGATGATGATGATGATGATGATGATGATGAAGGTAAGAATAATAACAGGGACAGTTAGGTAGAGCAATGAATAGAGCACTGGCCCTGGAATCAAGAGGACCTGAGTTCAAATCCTACCTCAGATATTTAACACTTACTAGCCGTGTGACTTTGGGCAAGTCACTTAACCTTAATTGTCCTGCTTTCACCCCTCCAAAAAGTAAAAAAAAAAAAAGGTATAATAACAATAGTTAACATTAATAAAAAATATATCAAGCACTATGTGACAAGAACTATGCTAAGTGCTTTGCAAATATTTCATTTGATCCTCACAATATTGTGAAGTACTGTTACTAACATTTTAAAGTTGCGGAACTGAGACAAATACAGTTTAAATGATTTACTTCAGGTCTCAAAAGCTAATAAGTATCTGGTTTCAGATATGAATTCAGGTCTTGCTGAATTTAGGCCTAGCATTCTATCCAGTTGAAGCCTTTACTTTACCCTTGGTTACAGAGCTAATAAGAAACAGGGACAGGATTTCAAATCAGACAAAGTGGATAGAACACTGGGACTGAAGTCAGGAAGACTCGTCTTACTCTACATGAGCTAGAGAAGGAAATAGCAAACCCCCCCAGTATCTTTGCCAAGATAACCCCAAATGGGGTGACAAATAGTTAGATGTAACTGGAACTACTGCACAACAATAAGAAATATTTGACTCCAGATTTTCTTACCTCACCACAATTATTCTGAATCCTTTACACTTGGATAGTGTCTGTTAGCACTGGAAATTCATAGAGAATTCAACATAGTATTCTCAGGGTCACTCTCATGTCATCATGAGGCAAGCATGTAAGGCAGAGAAGACTGATAATTTTCTTAATTACCAAATTATTTCATGTAAGGTAAATAAAAGCAAGTAAAATCACTGTAAGTCAATTTAACAATTATGCACAATTACATGCCATGATCTCATCAATTTGGGTATTCTCTCCAATCATAGATTGTGACCCTTTCTTGCTTCTCAACTTACATAATTCTAATTTATATCCTTCCATAAGTCTTCAATATAGGAATCATATAATATATTGAAGGATTCTCTTTATTTTTTTTCTTCCAGGTGGAATAGTTAGACAAGGCATTTGATACAACTCACTCGCAAGATGTGGCAAACCAACCTCCTTTTCTGAGGAAATAATTCAATTATTTATTTTAGTTAACTCTTACATGAAAGTCCTCCTTGGAAATATGTTATCACCCATTGATATCCACTATGCCAAACTCCAATATTTTTTGAGTTACAATTTTTATTCTTCAGACATCTTGCTATACAATGATTCATAGGTGGGATCTAATCATACAGAGAATATAGCAGTTAAAAGGATGGGGTTTTGTGTCATAGTATAGATTGAGTTCATTAATAATTTTATTCTATTTCCCTAAATGGAATCCATTTCATTCTCCTTTTCTTATTTTGAATCCAAGTTTTTGTCCGTCTATGATGCCTATACAAGTCACCTGTACTAAAGGACTGATGGATTGTGTACTGTCCATTTAATTTTTTGCTATGGTTTAGCCAATAAGCATTCTTCTTCCATATTTTTCCCACCCCAGGCACATTTACAAGGCATTTCTTTTCAGTGGTGTGACTCTAATAAAAAAAGAACTTGTTCTATAGTAGTCCTTGATGCAAATATAACAATGTTTTCTATATACATGTTTATCTAGAGAATCTCAGATCTGTAGCTAATCTCTCTTCCATCTGATTCTTCCCAGGAAGTCCCCATAGCAAAAAGCTTTGATAAACATCTCTGCCCCTGTTATAAGATTCATTTGATATTGAAAATAAAGGAATAAAGATGTTTATCAGCTTAAGTTATCAGTAAAATTATCAAGCATAATACATAAAGTGGTGGGCCTAGAGTCAGTAAGATGAGTTCAAATCCAGTCTCAGACCCTTCCCAGCTGTGTGACCAAAGCTTTTAAACCTCTGTTTTCCTCAGTCTCCTCATATATGGAATGGGTATAATAGCATCTACGTCCCAGAGCTATTTTGAGGATGATAAAGATAATTCTTATAAAGTTTTTATCATAGTGCCTGGCAGACCTCTCTATAAATCTTAGCATATGCAAAAACACACAGAGACATATATATGTGTATATGTATGTATGTATGTATATACATATATAGAATCAAAGAATATGATGTGATTATATGAAAAAATGCCTTGTTACTGAAAAAAACTTTAGAACTTTGCTTTCCAAAGTCAAATGTTGTATTTACATAAAAATAAGCAATAAACCCAGAAAGATATTCTATCATGGATACCTACCTCTCATTTGGTCATTTCACCATGAATATATGTTCTTCTACGGGAAATCTTGTACAACAATAAATATTGAGGCCACTACTAAGAAGGGTCGTGATCAGCATCAGTGGAAGCATTAAATATACAAGTGAAATTATAGGTCCTTCCCTGAAGTATTCAATTAAAAATTTATTCAATACCACAAGATTTACTTACTTGATTTTGTGGGTACTCCTTTGCTCAGATAGAATCTGATCCTTTCATTTTTAATAGACAGCTTCATGTTTTGTTATGGCATAAGAAATTAATCACTTACTGTTTAATCTTCTGATAATATACCTCAACAAATTTAATTTTCCAGCCCTAAATTAATAAACTTTATTTTCTTTGTTTATGTTAGAGTGGGATATCCTGAAGGCTTAGCATATTGATATACCACAAACAAAATGGAAACAATCTGTCCTCTCATTTAATGGCAATTTGGCAAATATATGAAATATTGTAATTGAACAATAAATCTGATAATAAATTAGGAATGGGTTTCCTAGCAAACTCAAAAGGTTATTTTTGTAAATTGATATATATTTTTTCTCCTTATGATTGCTGTGCACGGAGCCCATTTGTAATATATTTATTCCATTCAGAACATTTTCTGGGCAAATTATATTCTGTATTAGGTGAAATTATTTGTAACTGGGGGTGAATGGGAGTAGAACCATAAATAGAAAATGGGAACACAGATTTTTCCCTAGGCTGTTAAATTTAAAATGCATTTGCAATCCTTGTACTTCAGCAGTATAAAAACCATAGAATTTATGTGCCAAGAATCATGTGTTAAATGTTTATTAATATAGAAATCTATTAGCTAGGGGTTTCAGTGTTCCCAGAAATCTATTAGTTTGTGGTCTTCTTGTACCCAGGCCTCTGTCTTCCTATAAAGGGGAATATCACACCCTGATCTTCAACTGAAGATGGATCAGGGTGCTTACTGCTCATCAGGTTTGTGATACTTGTCCCATGTATACAAATTTCCTTGGTACCAGTTTGGCTTCCCAGAGGATATGAGGTAAGGTATTGTCAGAAAAAAGAGGCCGCTCTCTTCACTGCTGTCTCTGTGTTCTTTTTATTTGTTTCTCAGAAAGTATTTTGCTAGGAAGCAGAATGAAGTAAGAGATGGCAATCATGAAGTTATCATTTATTGGCCCGGGGATGTGATAAGGAGCCTCTGTGAATTTTCCTTGACTAGCTCTTGGAAAACAGACTTCTAGTCCATCATCAGTTCTCTTTGTCACTCAAATCTTTCCAGCTTGGTAAGACCTGCCAGAGCTTGTGCTCTCCTGAAACAGCCTCTGAGAACCTTGAGTTACCTTCTTGCCATAAAAACCATTGAAAGAGAATTTTGAACTGGTTGTAATGGCACATCCCTGTAATCCCTGTTACTGTGGGGGTTTGAGGCTGATAGATTTCTTGAGCTAGGGAGCCTTAAGCTTCAATAATACCCAATTGGTATCAATTCCAAGTACAGCCTCAATACGGTAAGCCTATGAGACACTATGAGACTCTCATGGGGAGACACTAAGCTAATTACGGAGGGGTAAACAATCCCAGGTTGGGAACCAGGCAGGTCAAAGTTTCTGTGCCTGTTAGCAGTGGGACAGAACACAGTGAGTTATTATTCTACTCCCAGCAGAGACAAAAAAAGGGAAAATCTAAAAAAGAAAAGGACTTAAGTGGAGAAAGAATAAATAAATGTTACTCTTGGGGTAGGGTAGTGGTGATAGTGGTAGTGGTAGTGGTAGTGGTGGTAGTAGTAGTAGTAGTAGTAGTAGTAGTAGTAGTAGTAGTAGTAGTAGTGTATCTATGAGCTAGCTATCTCTATACACACACATACATAGATATATAACAAATAAGTGGTTTGATATAGTGAATAGGTGACCTGAATCCCTAGGTTCAAGTTCTGACTCTGACATATAGGATATGTGATGCTAGGCATATGACAACCCTTCAATGACATACTCAATTCTCTAAGACTCTAAATTCCTTACTTACATCTCCCAATATTAATGAAATCGCAGAGGTTCAGGACAAACTCAATAGCCACAATCATGGTAATAGTATAGAGATAAGTAGGCCCTCTAGCATTCAGAGATTTGAAATAGGTTCATTTAATTAGCTATTTGAGAAATTAATGTTAGAACCCAATGGTATATCATATGGGTTAGAATAATGATATGAGAGGTGATAAACTAATAGACCTTACAACTAACAAAGAAAATAATTACCCCATGACAGTAAGCAAGCCATACTACCCCCTTTGACTTAATTTTTACCACTTGTAAAATTGAAATAATAATACTTGCCACCTATTTAACTCACAGAAGCATTATGAGAATTAATGAGCTAATATTTAATGTGCTTTGAGGTCCTCAGATGAAAGGTGCTATTAGTAGTATACTATGTTATTATCACCTATTAGAAACAACACACCTAATGGTACACTTACTTAGTGCTTTTCAGATGTAATCTAATTAGCCTTCACTTCAACCCTTAAGGTAGGTGTGCATAATTATTCCTTTGTGAATAAGGAAGTTAAAGAAAATTGTGAGGTTAAATGACATGCTAAAGGCAATGGAGATAAATTAAGAGCATAGCTAAGACCAAATCTGAATTAAAACAGGGAATGCATAGATTCTGAATGGAAAAAAAGTGGTCATTTTTGAATTTTTGTGTATGTGCCATGTACTGCTGAGAAAAGGTATATTCCTTTTAATCCCCCTTCAGCTTTTTCCATATTCAGTTTTTTCCAGAGATCTATCATATCTACCCTCTCTAAAATTCTATTCACCTCCTTAACTTCTTTCTTGTTTATTTTGAGGTTGAATTTATCAAGTTCAGAGAGGGGAAATTAAGGTCCCCCATTAGTATAGTTTTGCTATCTATTTCTTCCTCTAATTCCCTTATCTTCTCCTCTAGGAATTTGGATGCTATACCACTTGGTGCATATATGTTAAGTAATGATATTGCTTCATTCTTGATGGTGCCTTTTAGCAGGATATAGTTTCCTTCTTTATCTCTTTTAATTAGATCAATTATTGCTTTTGCTTTATCTGAGGTAAGGATTGCTACCCCTGCTTCTTTCTTTTTTTTTTTACTTTAGCTGAGGCATGATATATTTCACTCCAGCCATTTTCCTTTACACTGTGTGTATCCCCCTGTTTCAGATGTGTTTCTTGTAAAAAAGCATACTGTAGGATTATGGTTTTTATCCATTCTGCTATCTGCCTCCATTTTATGGGAGAGTTCATCCCATTTACCTTCTGTTATGATTGCTATCTGTCTCTCCCTCCATCCTATTCCCTCCCCTCTTTATGTTTTTATTTTTCTCCCCTTCTCCCTTCCCCTCCTTAAGAGCTTTCCTTGGGATCACCACCTCCCTAAGTATTCCCTTCTTATCAGCCCCCCTACCCTTCCTCCTATTTGCTTCCCTCCTTTATAACCATCCCTCCCTTCATAGCCCTTTCCCCCTCCTACTGCCTGTAGGATATGATAGATTTTTATACTTAGTATAGTATGTTATTTCTTCTTCAAACCAAGATTGACAAGAACAGATCTCATGCAAAGCTCCTCTCCCTCCCCACTCTCCCTCTATTATCTTACATTTTGTGTCTCTTCTCAATAGAGTCCTATACTTAACTGGTTGTGTTACTCCTTCCTTGCACCAGAACCAATGAGGGGAAAGGTCAAACAATGCTCATCCCCCTCCCTTCCTTCCCTCTATTATATTGTTTTTATGCCTCTTTGTGTGGCATAATTTCCACTTAATTTTTCCTCTTCTTCCATTGCAGTCCCTCTGAAGCCCTTAATAAGTTTTTCTTTTATCATCAGTTTTGTAATTTATACCCATACCCTCTATTTGCCTATAAACAGTTTTCTCTTATTAAATAACAGTGTGTGTGTGTGTGTGTGTGTGTGTGTGTGTGTGTTTTCCTTGTTTACCTTTCTATGTCTCTCTTGTGTCTCATAGTTGCAGGTTGAATTTTCCTGGCTTTTTCATCAGGAAGGTCTGGAAATCCATTATATCCTTGAATGACCATTTCCTTGCCTGGAAGAATATGTTCAGTTTTGCTGGGTAGCTGATCCTTGGTTGTAGCCTAAGCTCTTTTGCCATGTGAAAAATTATATTCCACTTCCTCTTATCTTTCAGTGTAGAGGCTGACAGATACTGTGCAATCTTCACTGTGGTTCCACGATATTTAAATTGTTTCTTTCTGACTGCTTGTAGTATTTTCTCATTTACCTGGTAGTTCTGGAGTTTGGCCACACCACTTCATGGACTTTTCAATTTGGGTTTTCTTTCAGGAGGTGTCAAGTGGATTGCCTCGATTTCTATTTTACCCTCTGGTTCTAGTACCTCAGGGCTGTTTTCCTCGATGAGCTCTTGGAAGATGTTGTCCAGGCTCATTTTTCCATCATGATATTCTGGTTGGACTATGTTTCTTAGATTATCTCTTCTGGATCCATTTTCCAGGTCAGTTATTTTTCCATTGAGATATTTTACTTCTTTTTCTAAATTTTCATTCTTGGTGTTTTGTTTGACTCATTCTTGGTTTCTCATAGAGTTACTTGCTTCAATTTGATCGATTCTAGTTTTTAGCAAATTATTTTCCTTGGTTAGTTTTTGGAGCTTATTTTCCATATCATACATTTTTCTTTTTAAGCAGCTGTTTTCCTCATTGGAATGTTCTTCTAATTTTGCAATTTTGATTTTAAAAGAATTACTCAGAATTGAAGGAGGTGGAGTCAAGATGGCAGAGTAGAAACAGGACTTCCTTGGGGCTCTGATTCTCACCTCCTCCAATTTATGTAAAAGGTGACTCTGAAGAAACTTTGGAGATACAGAACCCACAAAATGACACAAAGAAGCTAACCTCACACTGAGGATAGCCCATAGGGCAGGCAGCAAGCAGTCAGTGCAGCACTATGGGAGCTGCCCCCAGCCCTGCATGAGCCTGAGGTTTAGCCCCAGGTTGGGCCTGACCAGCCATCTCCTAGAGGGACTTCAGATCACCAGAAGCTGTGGCAGTTTCCAGAATTACCAATGCATAGATGCTAAGGACACAGTGAGAGGTCAGTGCAGTGTGAACTTCGGGATCCAGTAGTTAGGAGTGCCCTTGGCTTCTGCCCCCAAGGGCGAGAAGCTGCTGAGGCACAGCAGCCATGCAGAGGCAGCCACTTGGAAACTTCAGCTCCTGGTCTGCAGATTGTAGGGGGACCAAGTGACTGGACTGAGGGGTGCTTGCTCTTGCTTTAACCTGCTTGGATATGGATTACTGGCCAGGGTGGAGGTTCTGAGGTGTGCAACCAGCTTGCCAGAGCATGTGCAGGCTTCAGAGAGGGCACCCAACTAATACCTTCGGCAGCTGAGAAAACCCCAGCATTTGGGACAAAGCTCCCTTGTCTGGTAGCAGAGTCCTACTGTGGCAAAAAATTCCTAAAATCAAGTAATTGAGTGGCAACATGAGCAAATGAGGGAAGCAAAGTAAACAAAGAAACCCAACTTTAGACTCCTATTTTGGGGACAAAAAGAATCAAAGCATGGAACAGGAGGAAGACAACAAAGTCAGAACTCCTGCACCAAAAGCTTCGAAGAAAAATACAAGCTGGTTATAGACCATAGAGGACCTTAAGAAGGATTTTGAAAATCAAATAAGAGAAGTGGAGAAAAAATTGAGAAGAGAAATGAGAAAAATGCAAGAAAATTATGAAATGAGAGTCAACAACCTGACTGAAGAAAACAACACCTTACAAAATAGACTAACTTAAATGGCAAAAGAGGCTCAAAAAGGCAATGAGGAGAAGAATGCCTTAAAAAGCCAAATTTGCCAGATGGAAAAAGAATTTCAAAAGCTCACTGAAGAGAATCATTGCTTCAGAATTAGACTGGAGCAAATGGAAGCTAGTGACTTTATGAGAAATCAAGATACTATTAAATAGATCCAAACAAATGAAAAAAAAAATAGAAGGCAATGTGAAATATCTCACTGGGAAAACCACTTACCTGGAAAATAGATCCAGGAGAGATAATTTAAAAATTATTGGACTACCTGAAAGCCATGATCAAAAAAAAGAACCTTGAAATCATCCTTCAAGAAATTTTCAAGGGGCGGCCAGGTAGCACAGCGAGTAAGAGCACCGGCTCCAGTGTCAGGACAACCTGGAGATCGAATCCCGGCCTCAGACACTCAGCACCACACCCAGAAATAACTGGCTGTGTAACCTTGAGCAAGTTACTTAACCCTGATTGCTTAAAAAAAAGAAATTTTCAAATTGCCCTGATGTTTTAGAACCAGAGGGCAAAATAGAGGTTGAAAGAATCCACCAATCACCTCCTGAAAAAGATCCCAAAAAGAAAACTCTTAGGAATATTATAGCCAGGTTCAAGAATTCCCAGATCAAGGAGAAAATATTACAAACAGCCAGGAAGAAGCAATTTGAATATGTGGAAATACAATCAGGATAACACAGGATCTGGCAGCTTATACACTGAGAGATCAAAGGGCTTGGAATATGATATTCCAGAGGTCAAAGGAGCTGGGATTTAAAGCAAGAATCATCTACCCAGCAAAACTGAGTATCATGTTTCAGGAGAATATGTGACTATTCAGTGGAACAGAGGACTTTCAAGCATTCTTGATGAAAAAATCAGAGTAAAATTTGACATCAGATACAAGAAGCAAGAGAAGTTTGAGAAGGTAAACAGGGAAAAGAAATCATAAGGAACTTATCAAAGTTGAACTATTTACATTTCTACATGGAAAAATGACAACTAAAACTTATGAAACTTTTCTCAGTATGAGAATAGTTGAAGGGAATAGAAAAGTATATGTGTGTATACACACACACACACACATATATATGTCTATATAGGAGGGTATATGGGCATATGAATACATATGTGAATGTGTGTGTATATATATATGTATATATATGTACAGGTATACATAGATAGAGGGCAAAGAACCAATTTAATAGGAAGGGATGGTACTTTAAATGCGAAATTAAGAGGTCACAGGAATATGAGAGGAGATGGGGAGAGACAAAATGAGTAAATTATCTCATAGAAGAGGCAAGGGAAAATGGTTACAATGGAGGGGAAGAATCGATAGAGAAAAGGGAATTGGTCATCCTTATTCTCATTGAATTTATCTTAAAGAAGGAATGACATATACACTAAATAGTGTATCTCACCCTACAGGAGAGTAGGATAGAAGGGGATGAGAGGTGGGGATGGTGGAAGGGAGGGCAGGCTGGGGTGGAGGGAAGTTAGAAGTACCCACTTTTGAAAAGGGACAGGATCAAAATAGAGAATAGAAGAAGTGGGAGGTAGGACAGGAGGGAAGGAAATATCATCAGTCTTTTGCAATATATCCACTATCAAATTGTTTTGCATGGCTACACATGTACAACCTATACTGAATTGCTTATCTTCCCAGTTATGGTGGGTGACAAGGGAGGAAGGGAATGAATCTGTAATTCAAAGTTTTAAAATCAAATGTTTAAAATATATACTATTATTAATATTATTTTACATGTAACTGGGAAATAAGATCTACAGACACTGGGGCATAGAGGTCCACCGTGCCTTACTGGAAAGTCAGAAAAAATACACAAAAATAAAAAATAAAGGAAATTTTAAAAAGCATACATTGGTCTGCATTCAGAGTTCATCAGTTCTCTCTCTGAAGGTAGATAACATTTTTCATCATTTGTCTTGATCAAAGTAGCTAAGTCTTTCATAGTTGATCATCATTACAAAATCTGTATTATTTACTGTGTGCAATGATGTTATAATTCTGCTCTCTTCACTTTGCATCAGTTCATATCTGTCTTTCTAGTTTTTTCTGAAACTATTCTGCTCATTTTTTTAACTTATTTTGAAACACCTTATTTTTACATGCTATCTTGGAATTCCAGAGGATTCTTTTTTCTCCAACATTGGTTTAATTTAATTTCTTTTGTAATATTTCTCTAAGAAATATTGAGATTTTTAAGGATGTTTTAATATTAATATTTTCTTCTAAATTTAGTACATAGTCTGGGGGGCAGAGCCAGGATGGCAGAGTAGAAGCAGGACCTCCCCACTGCTCTGGCTTCCACCTTCCCCAATCCATGTAAAAAGGGGACTCTAAACAAACTTTGGAGCTGCAGAACCCACAAAATGACACAGAAAAGCTAACCTCCCGCTAAGGATAGCCCCGCAGGCCAACAGGAATCGGCCAGCACAGTGCTCTGGGAGCTGAGCCCAGCCCCACGCCAAGGCTTTAGCCCCACAATTACCTAGTACATTTGATAAATGTTTGATAAATGAATGAATAATAATAAGGAACAAAGAAATATCTCCACTTACTATAAAATAAGATATAATCTTTCTTAGATTTATGGAAATATTAATATCTTTACCTATATAGTATCTATGTAGGTTTCTTTCTGCAGTGTGGGTCTCTACTTAGGAAATGTCAAAGCTGTCAGGATTGATTTTTAACACCTAAATATTCTTGACCCTACAAAATCTACTTAGGGCAGAACCTGAGGCCAATGATGAATAAATTTCTCAATGTGGAAGGAAACTAAAATAGCATTCTGCTCCAACTTGTGGAAAACAGTTGGAAAGTAAAAGATGAGGGGAAAATGCACAATACATATGTATGTATTACATATGCATAATAAATCCATAGATACATACTATGTAGACAGAAATGTTTAGTTAGATCCACTAAGGATTTCAAGAAGATAATGCAATTAAGAATCTGTAATGACCAATCAACAGACTATGTACTAAATTTTTTTAAATTTATTTTTCAAATGCTTTTTTAACTTCTGATTTACATCATTCATTTCTGCCAGATTTTGAGTTACAAATTTTCTCCCCATTTTTCCCCTACCCACCGCCCCAGAATGGTAGTCCCACAGGATATCCGCTCCTCCAATCTGCTCTCTCCCATATTTTCTCCCATACCCCTTTCAACTTTTCCAGTGGATCATATACCCCAGTACCTGTGAAAAAAAATTAATGTAGATAAGGCAGGGGTCCCAGCCCTTTTGGACCTTTTTATTAGGGGTATAATTTATAAACACAAGTAATTGTAACATATAATATTACATAATAAGTATATTTAAAATGAGAAGAAATGCTATATAAAATCTAAGAGAATTTTTACAAGTAGGTAAGGTAAAAGAATAGCAGGAGGAAGTGACATTTAAATTGGGATTTATAGATATATGAGAATTCAAAAGTCAAATTGGGGAGGGAAGGGTAAAGACCAGACAATCTAGAGCAGACCTGCATGACTTGGCAGTAGGTAGGGGCCAAAATTAAAATAGGCTAAACATCTTCCAGTCACAGGTTTTTAGCAGTTCACTTTCCAAGTAAAGATATAATTAGTCTTCAAACTCTTTCGCAAATAAACTATATTTTAAAAGGGGGATTTCAATTAATATCAATTAACTAAACTTATTACTTAAAACTGCACTCATATTGTCCCTGTTCAACACCAATAATGATTAAAAACAATGGGGTGAAAAGACACAACTCTCGGTCTTCTCAGACTAGGCACAGACTGAAGATGGCTGGTTGCTGTGGGTCACAAGACAAACAGGAGAAAGTGCTCAGTGCCAACCCACTCACCAAGTTACATTGTGGGCACAATAGTGACTAGGGGAAGGCAGGTTAAGTGGGGCACAAAGTACTCATTACATCTTCACTTTCTCTTTTATACTCTGCATTTTTCTCAGGCTACCTGAAATACTTTTGCAGGCTTCAAGTAACCTGCAGACTATATGTTGTGCAGGCTTCATCTAGAGCATATTTGAGGGACAGGGGAAGTACCTATTGGACTTCAGCATAGAGTATTTTAGGGAATAATCTGAAAAAAAAAACCTAGAAAGGCAAAAAGGAGTCAGGTTTTGTTTTTGGAGGGAGAAAGTTAGGGCAACTGGAGTTAAGTGACTTGCCCAAGGTCACACAGCTATTTTTGTGTTAAATGTCTGAGACCATATTTGAACTCAGGTCCTTCTCATTCCAGGACCTGTGCTCTATTCACTGCACCACCTAGCCATCCCCTGAAGGAGTCAGTTTTTAAAAGGCTTTAAAAATCAGGAATTTATATTTAATGCTAGGAGTAATAGGTGGTCACTGAAATTGATTGAATAAAAGAATGATATGGTCAGACCCGCACTTTGGAAAGATCACCTTCGTTGAGGAAATGAGAGAAACCAAGAAGCAACTGAAATTATCCAGCTGCTCCAGGATGGTAGCAGTGTCAAAAGGGAGAAGAGGGAGTATAGAAGTGTAGAAAAGTGTAGAAATATAGGGGCATAGAAGAAATGCTACAAAAATAAAAATTAAAGAATCTGGAAACTACTTGGGTATAGAGGTTGGGAAAGAGTGAAGAGTCAAGGATTACTAGAAGGATAGTGACATTACTCTCTATGAACAAAATTGATAATTTGGTTATTCTTCCCCTAATCCAAGATGTTGTTTGTCCTCCATTTTTTGAAGAGGACCACAGGACATCATATGTGATGTGTTGACTTCTGCAAGAATTGGATTTAAATGAGGCAGAGTTGCACAAGGTCAGGAGGTTCACTCTCTCTTCCAGAGTCATCAAAGTCCAGGGGCAAGACAAAAGTCAGGACAACTGATGATGGCCCAGCATGCAGTGGATTAACTTAGATCTTTGATGTCTGACCAAACTCTAAAGCCTCCACAGCACCTGATTCAGTATCCTTCATGGCTAATGGCACATGTTATTCTCACCCACACATTCTGCCAGGTCTTGACATGCTTGGGGCAGATATCCTTCTAACTCCCTGACAGGTTTGAGGCATATCAGTTCCTCTGTAATAGTAATGGAATATAAAGATACCCCTGTATTGGCTTGGATTGATTGTGTTAAAACCCAGAGCTTGTGAATCCCACTTGTGGGATGGACTTGTTGACGTGAAAATAGAGGGCTGAACTGGGAGGAGCTGGTGACGTAAATTTAGAGAGACACAAGCAAAGAGAGAGGCAGAAGAACTTTTTGGAAGCAGCACCTTTGGAGGCAGAGAGAGACTGAGAGTATTGCTGAGGGCCACTTTGAATTGCCCAGGACTTTTGAGAGCTGCCACCCAGAGCTGCCAAGGACTGAGGAGAAATGGCTGTTATGCTGGTACTTTGTCTGTCTGTTTTGATGTTGTTTTGCCAGATTTGTCCACTGTTGAAAGACAGTCCTGTTGTTGCAGAGGTTTGTAACCTTGCTGTTGGTTCAGAGCTACTGAGGCTGTTCTGCAGACAGAGAGTGAATTCTGTCCACTGGTGAAGGACAGTACTGTTGTTGCAGAGGTTCTGAAACCTTGCTGTTGGTTCAAAAGCCCTGAAGAAGGATTTTCTTGTTGTATGTTTACAGAAATCCCAGAAGAGGGTTTTGCTAATGTTTTGAGGGGTCCTAGGACTGTTCTGTAGTCAGAGAATGAATTAATGAAGACACTGGCAATGTATCTTGTGGCTTTGCTAAGCTTTGTCTCCCCAGGAACAAATATTGCTGAGACCTTGCCTTGGGTCAAGATGAAGAGAAGACCTCTCTTTGGGTATTAAATGCTGTGCTTAAGCTTGTTGTAACTCTGGGGTAGATTCAATTGTAATCCAAGGGTGGGAACTTTTGACCTTTTTGTGCTCTGTGATTGAACAAATGAATGTACTTTACTTATGATTGGAAACTAATCTCCATTTTGAGAAGAGGGGCTTTGTGTTGGATTAAATGAATGTACAGCCTAGGGGTGGAGTAGTATTTAGAAGAGGGACTTTGTGACTGATTAAATGAATCTAATGTCCAGGATTGGGGTAGTACTTGGAGATTATTAAATTACACTTGGTAAATGCTGTATTTTGAATTATGCTATATGTTGATTTTCTCTGTTCTTAATTTTTCAGTGAATAAAATGGAGAGCACCTATGCTGGTATTTTGAACCTTGGGAAGTTGCCTTTGCTTGGCATTACATCCCCTCAACCTGATTTAGCCTGTCTGCTGAGACAGTTTACTGGGGTGTGGCCACTGCACATACCACAGCTTCTTGAAGCCACAGGTGACAGTCAGGTGATTGGTTGTATACCAAAAGTGGGTGAGCAGCCCTGAAAAGGGTTCAGCAAGCCCTCCCATCAGAGGAGCTTGTCCTTCATTAATACCCCATATGGCCCAAATCTGGGATACCATACTAGTGTATCAACACTACTGAAAGATATTCAGGATATCCATGTATTTAAGCTCCCCTTGCAGCATGTGATCAAAACATCATCACATTAAGCATTTTACCATTTAATGATTCTTTAATCTTTAAATTATTTAATTTAATAATTCTTTAAGATGATAGCCTGCCTGAATACTTGTTTACTTAGACATAATACTAAATATGTAATATTAAACATATATAACATTATAATTAACTCAACATAACTAGTACTGTATATCATCTAATAGTTTTTATTATTATAAATGAAATTGCTTTGTTATACTTTTAGCATGAGATTGCAAAAATCAAATATACTTTATATAGGGTTTAGCAATCAGTAGCTGTTGACAGGCAGTATGACATAGATAATGAATTAATCTTAGGAACATTAGTTTTAAGTGTTGCCTTTGCTCTATAGTCTGAGCAACCTTGCACAAATCATTTAAACCTTTTAGTGACCCAGACAACTCTAAGATTATAAATCGTCAATCTGTATTGCTTGACAGAGACTCCTCACTGAGAGTCCACTATACAAGGAGTATCAAACTCAAATGGAAGTGGGGGCTACTAATCTAATACTTGTACAACATACTGAATTAGTTTTAAAATGTGATGTTTTCTATATTAAATTATATTTTTATTTATTTTGTTAAATATTTCACAATTACATTTTAATCTGGTTCTGGTAGCACTCACATTTGACCTATAGGCTGTCATGTTAGACACATCTGACCTACAGCAATGAAATAAAAATGTTTAGATTAAAAAAAAAACTTGTAATTAAGGCTATAAAAAGTTTCTGCTATGTTTTTCCAAACTAAAAATTTTCTACAATGTATAATTTAAGCAAAATTTGAAGAAAAATAAAAATCTGCAGTTCCTTTCTTTTCTGTGTCCCTGGTCAAAATTTGCATCAATAAAACATGATGCCCAGTAGTATATTTTCAACTGGTCCTTCACAACATGTGTTCTGGAATCGGGGGTGGGGGTGCGAATCAGTTGTGCCATTTCATATAGAAATGACAGCCGCAAATTACTCTTTTGCTGTTCTTTGTCTCTCCAAACAGTGGCATAGTGCCTGGCACATATAGAATAAATGTTTATTGATTAGGTGACATCACAGTATGCCCCGAAAAGAGCATGACATGGGAGGCATGAATCTGTAGCTGCCTGAGTTGGTTACAGTTTCAGCATGAGAATCTCAGCACATGGAGATTGATTCTAGAATAATTATACTCTATTCATTCTGATTAGGCTGATAGAATGAATGAGAGGGGTACATTTTGTTGTCTTTCTCAGTATCCTTACTCAGGTAGAAAGCCCCTGTTGTTTTAGCTTCGACTTCCATGTGTCCTCTTGCCTTATAGTAAAACAGGAAGATGAAACATGGGGGTGTGACTACCCTTTACTATACAATCACAGTGCTGCATGAAGCCCTTTCAAGGACATCATTTTTACTAATCATCATTTTTGTTATGGTTTTTTTTTTTTCTGCCAGCAAAATCATTACCTGTTTTTATTTTCTTCTATTTGAATATGAGTCCTGGTTTCCACCTGTGATCTGATCAAAAGCTTAGCTGGGCCGTGTGAAAAATAAAACTTACAATCAATTATTGCCATAGCAACAAACTCTGAGTCACCTCCCTTCTGAGGAATCAGCATGACATGGTGAGAAGAGGTTCTGGTCTGGTGACAGAGGATCTGAATTCAAATAATGACTCTGCCTCTCCCTACCTCTTATGACCTCTGGCAAATTAACTTCTCTGGGCCATTTGCCCCATCTTTAAAATTAATTAGTTGGACTAGATAACCTCTAAGTTACCTTCCTTCAAGCTATCATGTACACCATCTTTCACTAAAACCCTTTTTACTAAAATAGACTTTTTGTAGCTACAATTACTTAAAGACAAGAGTAAGCAATTGCAGGAATTTTCAAAGGTAGTTTTCATTTTATATGCTGACTTTGGAATCTAATCCCCCATGTAAAATGTGATTCCATGGTATCCTTAATGAGTAAAATAGTGGGAAAAATCACTTTAATAAATAAGAATTTTTTTGTTTCTCTTTTTCATCACAAGCACACACACACATGCATGCATGCCCCCCCACATGTACATTTATATCTTTTTACTTAAACACATACATGTATCAAACACATGGTCTGTAAGCTGAATGTGACCCATAACACTACAGAATAGTTTGAATCAGATTTAATGTAATTTTGAAATATTTAACAAAATAAAAAATATTTAATAAAACACATAATATTTTATTTTAAAACTAAGTCAATATATGGCCTAGAGGAATGTATGAATTAGTGGCTCTTATTTCTATTTTAGTTTGACACACTGTGTGTATGCACATATAATAGAATGTATGTGCATATATATGTATATATACATATGCATATATACATATATATGTCTTGAAGTATATACATATATGTATTAAGGTTGAATATTAATAAGTTAAATGCATGAATGATAATATTTACCCGCTTCCTCCAAAGGACCTCTCTCCATCCACTGATGCCCACCTGGACATCCTCCTCAAAGTTTATCATTCTTCCTCCCACTCATATACTCCCCCATCTCATTGATTCTCAGACCCTTGCTCTTATTCTACAAATGAACACTTCCATATTCTCCATGCCTGCTCCCTTACTCCCATCCCTCATAATCCATTCCCTCTACAGCCTCTTTCAAGGCTACTCAACCCTTGCATTAGGCTCTATAGGATCTTTGTTTTGTAATGAACAAACTTGCTTAGATTTTAAATTTTTCCCTTGCTTATTGCTTCCATTATTTATCTTCAGTGAATCCTGGGTCCCTCTTGTTGACATTGCATATCTGACCATCTTTTTCAGTAATGGTTTCATTTTCACTCATACTCTCCTATTTATAGGATTGATGGAAGAATCAGAATATGCCTTACTTCCCATTCATTGCCCCAACTAAACTTTCCCTCTACCACTGTCAGCAAACTTTCTTCATTGGAAATTCATTCAATGTAAATTTATCACCCATTCAAGATTCTGAATACTTATCTATGGACCTCTAGGACATTCACATTCCTTCTTCAATGAGTTCAGGGCTTGACTTATAGTCTTTCTCTACCCTAAGTTTTTTTCCTAGGGAAATTCAACACACATATCAATATTCCCTAAAATATTCAACTTCTCAATTTCTCAATATGTTCAATTTCTATGTAACTTTCACCCCGAATTGTTATAATTTTAATCTTACCATCATTCACTAGTGATTCATTTTCATATTCATGAATTCACAAATATATTTACCTGATCAAATATGTTCTCATTCTTTACTTCCCTCTGCCTTAAAATCCCTAACCTCATCCTATTTTAACTGCAATGCTGAGGCTTTCCACTTCTCATTTTGCATTTCAGGCCATTATGGCTATACTTTCTATGCTCTCCTCCATTCCCTGTACTTACCCTTGGTGAATTAGTCCAATTCTATAATATTTCTTGCACTTGAATCCCATGCCCCCTTATTCTTTTTTCCAAAGATACATCATAAAACTCAGCCTTGATTTTTTCCCACCATCTACTACATTTGGGTCAGTCAAGTGATAAAATAGGAAGGGCCAGGAGTCAGGAAGACCTGAATTCAAATTTGGCTTTCAATATTTATTAGATGCTTGATCCTGGGCAAGTCACTTAACCTTTATCTGTCTCAGGTTCTTCAACTGTAAAATAGGGTAATAAAAAAAGTACCTCCCTCACAGAGTTTTTGCGGGGATCAAATGAGACAATATTCTAAGTACTTAGCATACCATTTTGCACGCATTAGGTACTTAAACTCTTGTTTCCTTCCCTCTTCAATCTTATTCACAAACAACTGAAAGGAGTTAGACAAATTATGAAACCATGTTGATTGGGTATATTACAGATTTATGTTACACAAATTCATTAGACCCTTACAACAGTAAGGTAATCCTACTAAATTTTCTTTTTTTTTTCTTTTTTCTTTTTGCCTTTTGGAGGGCAATTGGGGTTAAGTAACTTGCCCAAGGTTACACGGCTATTTTGTGTGTGGGGGGGAGGGTGTGGGTGTTATGTGTCTTAGGCTGGAACCGAACTCCTGTCCTCCTGACTCTGGGGCCAGTGCTTTACTCACTGTGCCACCTAGCCACCCCTCCTACTAAATTTTGTAATAAACTTACTCTTCAATGCCCACAGAAGTTTTTTCAAATATTTTCATCATTCTGCAGGCATCCCTCAATACCCATGCCACTTACAATATTAACTGAAGAAGTTATTTCATACTTCATTAAAAAATGAGGCCATTCACAATGAGCTTCATTTTCTCCATTTTTCCTCATCTCACATCATTCAGTTATCTTCTCCCACTATTTCCTCCATCCCCATTTCACAAAATGAAGTAATTCTTAACATTATCAAGGAATACTCTTCATCTTATACTCTCTCATCTTCTCCAACAGACTATCCATACTGTCATCTCTTTCTTTCTGTGTCTACCCGTCTCTGCCACTGTCTATGTCTCTCTGTCTGTGTCTGTCTGTCTCTGCCTCTTTGTTTCTTTTGTTCTCTTCCTTTCTCTGTCTTTGTGTCTGTATCTATGTCTCTGTTTCTCTTTCTTTCTCATTTTCAATGTTTTCTTATCTACTGGATGCTTCCCTACATGCCTCCCCAAACCTTAAAAAAGGAAAAAAAAAACTTATTTTACCATATTTGCTCAATACCATTCTCTATATCTTGTCACCTTCTCAACTAAACCATTCATTTGAAACAATTACATGAGGCCATAGGGATCTTATATTGTAGATTTGTGTTTTTATTTAATTTCTCTTTTGATAACTTTTAAAATCTCATCTGCCCAATCAAACTGTAATCTCTTGAAAGGAAGAAATGATTTATATATTTGCATCCTCTACAGATTCTTGTTTTCTTCCATATTCAAATGTGACCTCCTTGAGGGCAATGAATACCTGGCTCATAGTTTTTGCTTAACAAATGCTTATTGATTATCACCAGTGGAAAGGCTTATTGACTGGCTCACAATCCTTTGTACTTGTAATTCCATTTCCTGCCTCTGTACCTTTTCACTGACTGTTCCCCCATACCTGAAATATTCTCTCTTTCTTGTATCTGACTCTTGGCTTTGCTTAATTCCTAGAGACCCAACTCAAAATCCACTTTTGTAAGAGTCATTTCCCATTCCTTGACACTGCTCCTTCCCTCTGATTACCTTACATTTTCACTGTATATCTCTTGTATGTAACTAATAATGTGCATGTTTCCTTCCCAATTAGAATTTAAGATCCTTGAGGGCAGAGATTATTTTTGTCTTTTTTTTAATATGTATCAAGTACTTAGCACATAAGTGTTTAGTACATGGTGACTGAAAGACTGACTCAATTATATTTCTTTTGTGAAGCAGACAAGACATTTTGTCCTTGTAGATACAGTTTTTGGTTTAGAGTCAAACCCCACCTCTACTACTTACAAGCTAGGAGACCCTGGGCAAATTATTTAACCTCTTTGTGCTACAGATAGCATCACCTTAGTACCTATCTATTAAGTCAAAGATGGCCTGTGATCTGCATTGGTGTAGCAAGTTACCATATAAGTACTTCACTATCTGCTGATTGTAATCAGTTAGTTGGTCATTTCATTCTGGGTTCTTTCTAAATCATTGATTGGTATCTGAATATATGATATATATTTTAGCCTCTTTAAAATTTAGTTTTACTTCTGGAAATTTTGAAACATAATTTTGTCCACTTAGAGCATAATGGATTAGAGACCCTTCACTGACCTATCTCACTGTGACCATTAAAATGGAATTTTAATACTCAAAGGACAAGGGTATATTTCTTTAATTATTCATGTTCTACTTGTGTTCAGGCTTTGATGTCTAAACTAGGTGTGGAGAGTCTGCAGTACAGATAATCATAGTAATCCCTGACCTTTGTACAATAATTGTTAGTTTTCTAAACCACACAGCATCTCTTTGAGGTCAGTTAGTATTATTATACTTATTTCAGATTTACAGAGGAGGATGTAGAAATGCAAAGAATTTAAGCTGGCTTTCCCAAGGTACAACAAATCAGGGATAAACCCACATTTTGAATTGAAACCAATTGACTCAACATCTTTGTTCAGTATACTTTAGATAGTATTTCTTAGATTTCTGGTTCTGCTCCATCTAGATTTCTTTTTTGTTCTGAGTCAGTTTTACTGTTTGGTCTTAGAGAATGTCTAAATTAATTTTCTTTGGATGCTTTTCCACCTCCAAAGATAATGGTCTAATTTCCACTGAGGAACTCTTAACTGGCTCCCTGCTCAAATGGAACAAAGTCTGTTGATTTGTTTTTATTTCATTTTCATTTTTTTAACAGCCCTGCTCTAAATGTTTTGGGCAGAAATGTTGATAGTCAAACATTTTTCTTCAGTCCCTCTTTTAGAGTGCTAATGTCTCATAGTAGATTGAAATTTCATTATAAGTTTGGAATCAGAAAATGGTTCTGTAGATCATGGAAATATTGAACTTGAAGGACTCTGAACATATTTAAAATTTTATGTCCCTGTGGAGAAACATGGATTTTGTATCAGCAGAGATTGTTGCTGAAATGTGTCTCCATTTGAAATTGGAAAAATGGATAATTTTATCCAAAAATAAAGCATAGAGATAAAGACATAAGAGTTTCATTTTGAAAATGTTCAGGGGTGTGTGTGGGAATGGGGGAGTGCAATATGTGTATGTGTGTATATATCTTTGCTTAGGGAGGCTGGTTCATTGTGCAAAGTCTTATAGTATATGCAGGGTAGAACTGAAATAAGAATAGCACCACATTTGTCTACAGTATTTGGGAAATGGGATTTTATCAGAATTTATAAAAAGCAAGAGAGAGAGAGAGAGAGAGAGAGAGAGAGAGAGAGAGAGAGAGAGAGAGAGAGAGAGAGAGAGAGAGAGA
>NW_027187351.1:7972777-7987554 GCF_028583685.1 Petaurus breviceps papuanus
AGAGAGAGAGAGAGAGAGAGAGAGAGAGAGAGAGAGAGAGAGAGAGAAGATAAGTATATAAATATAAAGGCATAAAGGTGGGAATATGTACTTAATGTAAATAAGTGAAGACAGTACTACTCAGCTCTCACATTTCCTAACTAGAAAGCTAAGTAGCAAGAACTAGATGAGATTGGTTCTGGCCCTACCAAAAATTCATACATACACACTACAAAGGACACACAACCCATAGTGACAATGAAATAGACTGTACATTGAATAAGTATCTACATCCAAATACTGGTACTAGAAGTTAATAAGCAAGGTTTCTATGGTAAACTACAGATACCAAGTTGCAGAGTTGGCTATCAAATGAATTAGCCTGGGTATTCATTCATTCAACAAATTGTAATGTAATGCCAAGGAAAGGCAACTTCCCAGGTTCAAAATACCAGCATAGGTGCTCTCTATTTTATTCAGTAACAAACCCAGAACAGAGAAGATCAAAACATGACATCATTCAAAATACAGCATTTACTAAGTGTGATTAAATAATCTCCAAGGCCTACCCCACCCCAGGACTTTCCAATCATTCAATCAATTACAAAGTCTCTGTTCCAAATACTTCTCCACCCCTAGGCTATACCTTAATTAAGTCCACCACAAAGCCCCTCTTCTCAAATGGAGATTAGTTTCCAAACATAAGTAAAATACATTCATTTGCTCAACCATAGAACACAAAAAGGTCAAAAGTTCCCCACCCCTGGATCACAATTGAATCTACCCCAGAGTTACATCAAGTTTAAACACAGCACTTAATACCCAAATGGAGGTCTTTTCTTCATCTTGACACGAGGCAAGTTCTCAGCAATCTTAGTTCCTGGAGAGACAAGGCTTAGCAAGGCCATAAGATACATTGCCAGTCCCTTCATGAATTTATCCTCTGTCTGTAGAACAGCCCTAGAACCCCTGAACACATTAGCAAAGCCCTCTCCCAGGATTTCTGTAAACATACAACAAGAAAATCCTTCTTCAGGGCTTCTGAACCAACAGAAAGGCTCCCAGACCCCTGCAACAACAGCACTGTCCTTCACCAGTGGACAGTATTCACTCTCTGTCTGCAGGACAGTCTCAGGCCTTCTTAACCAAATGCCAGGTTCCAGGACTTCTTCAACAGGACAGTCTTTCACCAGTGGACAAATCTGGCAAAATAACATCAAAACAGACAGACAAAGTACCAGCAAAACAGCCATGTCTCCTCAGTCCTTGGCAGCTCAGGGGGCAGGTCTCAAAAGTCCAGGGCAATTCAAAGCGGCCACCAGCAATCCTCTTAGTGTCTCTCTCTCCACGAGGTGCTGCTTCCAAAAAAAGATCTTCCGCCTCTCTCCAGTGTCTCTCCAAATCTACGTCACCAGCTCCTCCCACTTCAGGACTTTCTTTTCACATCAACAAGCCCATCCCACAGGTGGGATTAACAAACTCTGGGTTTTAATACAATCAATTTGAAAACCAAGCCAATACAGGGGAATCTTTAATTGCCATTACTATCACACAAATACATTTTGAATACATGCTATATCTATAGTATCTTGCTAAATACTGTAGATGATGAAAAAAATACATTGTGTATCTTCCTTCAACAATATTGCAATTTGGTTGGACAGATAAGACATTTAAACAGTTATCAAAAGAAGTATTAAGTAAAAACACAGACCAGCATGTAATTGTTTCAAATGATTGCTACAGAAAACAACTACTTTATTTTCATAAAAGAGATATTCTGTTTTGTAATGTGCAAAGGAGGCAGAAGCTAAGTAAGGTAGGGATTGGTTTGGTCTTAGAGGATGGGTAAGATTAAAATTGGGGGTGGGGGTGGGGGAGGATAACATTCCAAATGAAGGAGTTGCATAAATAAAAGATACCTGGCAAGTGTGGAGGGCAATAAGGTAAACAGGTTTGAAGGACCTCTACAAAGTAGACATTCCCATGATGCCAGGCCACAGGGAAGATTTTTAAAGTGTGGCAATTCATTTCTGCTTATCCTCCTAAAAAAAGTGCAAGATATGTCACAGATCTCAGTTGCCCTCTTTGACTATTCTGACATGAATCTGAGGACATTGAAATTGACCCTACTGATAGAAGGTTGTATAAATTATAAAGAGCAATGACAGAGACAGAAATAAGTGATAGTGATGATAATGATGTAATGAAGGAATTTCAAAGATTAATGCTCTTCATTTTCATTTATTTTGACAATGAATGGCCACTGAATGTTTAACAGATTATTTAAATACTTAAGCACTGGTTAATATTGAACAAGTATTGAATACAGTTGAATAAAGCAACTCATAATCTAATGTTTAAGTGGCGAATAATAAACAACTCATGATGCTATTTTAAAAAATTATCAGTTTAGACATTTTTATCTTCTATGTTCATCCTAAATTGTATATCTTCCCCTTTTCCTCATGACAATGAATATTAGCAGTACATAAACTTTTTGCAAAATATTAACACCCTAAGGTAATATCTTTATGTCTTCCATGTGGAAAACAAAATCTATAAAATTTTAATTTACTCTTTCTGTGAAGAGAGGACACCCCTCAAAAAAAGAATTTACTCACTTGAGACAGGGATTTTGGTGATTAGTGTATCTGATTGGAATTCAAAAAATTTGACACCCTTTATTTTAGTTAAGCAATTTTACTTCTTGATCCCTCATTCCATATGATGAATTTTATAATAATTAACACTTGCATACCTCATACTGATGAGTGTAGATGAATGCCATAATTACATAGCACTACAACATGACTTTGCAGAACAGAGGAAGTACAAAGTGCCATAATGTGAATTCTTTTTAAATCATTCTTTTCCTTCCAAAACAGCTTATGGGGCCAACACATTACCCTTCCTAACCAACTTAATGACATTTAATTACTCTTGTGTTCCACACCTATTTACATAGATGTTCATATCATATTTTAGATGCAAAATAATAATAAGCACCCTCAAAAAGTCAAGGATGCCTTTGAAAATTTGTTATAATTTAATTCAATTCAACACCTACTATGCTCAAGGCTTTGTTTTGGTTCTGCAACGTGAAGATGAGAAACAGCCTGGTCACTGACCTCAATTAGTTTGTAGTCTTGAATGGGTATGAGATATATACATATACAAATAAGCACAATACAAGTTTGAACATGAATAAATGTTTTGGAGAGCTCAAGCTGAGTGGCATGAGAAATTTAAGGAGGGAGAGATTTCTTTGAACTGGAAAAACTAGAGAATTTACCATGAAAAGCCAGCAACTCAAATGGGCTTGAAAGAGGAGATGATTTCAATTAGAGAGTTATGGCGTGGAGGGAATGTGTTTCATTATGAGGGGTGGGTGGTGGGGTAAGGGGAGACCAGTGCAAATGCATGAAAGTGGAAGAGAGCAGGAGGAGAATGGAGAATAGCCAAAAGACTCAAATGGATGTGACCAAGAATATGCAAAGGGGAGTGGCATGAAAAAGACTAGGAATATAGGTCAGAGCCAGATTGTGGAGAGCCTTAAACCATTCAATCAATAAGCCTTAATTGAACACTTCCCACATGCAAGTCCATTCCCTATCTCATATTCTTACTATGCTGCAGGTGCTATGCAAAGTACTGGGAATACATATACACAAAACATACAGCCCTGCCCTCAAGGAACTTTCATTGAAATAGAGAGATGATGTGAAATATGTAAATGTAATAGAGGATTGGCCAATGATGGTATCAGACCTTGAAGTATGATCAAATTTACTCTTACTAGTCACTTATACAGAGCTATGTAGCTATTTCTTGCCTAGTTCCAGTTTTATAAGCTGAACTTTGATATGATGGTTCATGGTCATAAATGATTGAGAAACTATTACTGTGTAGTAATGAAAGGCCTTCCAGTTGACTTCAGAGCTGAGAGGACTGATTAACTATGACGGTGTGAGTCAAAATTAAATTTGAATACAAAAATTTCAAGCAGCCAATTTCTCATTCTCTTCCCTGGCATTTTTTGAGTAAGGAAGATCACTATGAGCTGCTAGGCAGGAACAAGTAGTTGACCACTTTTCCTGAAACTTGGATGCTAGGTGTGCCTAACCACATACTACCTCTAATTATTTCTTGTTTATTCTTTCCTGATGTTGACTGAATGAAATGAGAAAATCCATCAGAGCCATTGGAGGGGGGGATATAGTCACCCAGAATTAGTAGCTTAACCTCCTAGAGGAGTAGTAGGTAATAATAAAAAGCATCTAGAGATGTATATGGGAAGATAGTCCCTTGGGTATGTTGGAACTTTCAAGAATCATAACTTTTTCTGGTGGAGAGAAATGCTAGCTATCAGTTGATGAAAGGTACTGATTTTCACAGATGAGAAGAGAATCTTCATGAGGCCTCCATGTAGGGAAAAAAATGATATCTATGACCAGGAATTAGGAGTTTTCATTTTGCCATACATGTTCCATACTATTATCACACTTTTAACTTTAGCCCACTGTCCCAAAACAACTTGTGTGTAGGAGAGGAGAATATGCCCCTATTTGTGGGTATTTTAAAAAATTAGTTCTATCTGTGCTAGAAATTCTCAGTAAATATCCATTTTGTAAAAGGTAATTGATGTTAACTGGTTGCTTGACAACGAGTTGGGTGGGTATGGGTGGGTGGAGAGGTAATAAGCATTTTCACAGTGCTTACTATGTACCAGGCACTGTACTCTAAGTGGTTTACAAATACTATCTCACATGATACTCACTCATAACAACCCTGCAAGGTAGGTGCTGTTATTACCCCTAATTTACAGTTGAGGAAACTGAGGCAAAGATTAAGTGACTTGCCTAGAATCACACAACTAATTAGTATCTGGGGCTGGATTTGACCTAAAGCCTCCCTGACTCCAGACTCCCAGTATTCTAACCATTGTATCACTTGACTTTCTAGGTGGAAAGGCTCAACAATACCAGTCCTAGAAATCACAACCCCTCAGAGTTATTCCTAGAACCTTTGGGGAGCAGCAATCATTGTCCTTTGGGAATCTAACCTACCAATTTAGTATAAGTTGGGTGGGAAGTCCTGGAGGAACTGCTATGTAAATATATAAATAATGTATTTAAAACAAATACAAGATAGATTTGAGAGTGAGTACACTAGCAGTTGTGGGATCAGGAAAGGCATTTGAATCAAACCTTGACATAAATCAGAGAATTGCAGGAGAGGAAAAAAAGGAGGGAGTGCATTCCAAGGTGTGGGGGACAGTCAAAGCCAATGCACAAAATTCATATATATATATGAAGATAACTAAGTGATTTGTTTGCAGGCCCATCTAAAAAGAGAAAAATAAAGTTTCTCTGACCAATATAATTTCATAGTAACTTGGAACCTATGAAAACACATAACATGTTGTTAATAATAGCTAATAATACAATGATGGAAACTAACACCACTCTTTAAAGTTTCCAGAGCCCTTCACATAAATCAGCTAATTTGAGCTTCACAAGCATCCTGTGAAGTCAGCATTATAGGTATTATTAGCTCTAATTTTCAGATGAAAAAGATCAGAGAAATGAAGTGATTTGCTGATGATCATATAGCTCACAAGTGCCAAAGGTGGTATTTGAACGCAGGTATTTTTGACTCCATCTCAAGCTTTCTGTCCTCTTGTACCATACTACCTTCTCCCTAAAGTGAAGAGAACACTAGATTTGGTGCCAGATGACCTACCTAGGTTCAAATTCCAAATTTGCTCTTTGCTCCATATTTGGATGAGCCCCTTCCACTTGTTGGACCTCATTTGCCTTTATCTATAACATATTTGCCATTTGGTACACTGGAATAAGTGTTGAATTTGAAATGAGAGGAACTGAGTTTAAATCCTGGCCCTATCACTCTAGCTATATATGGGACCACCTAGGCACACAGCATTTAACTTCTCTGACCTGAATTCCTTCTCTGTAAAATTAAAAGCTTGGTTGATAATCCCTCAAATCTCTTCCAGCTTTTCATTCTATGACATATATTATAACCAGACCCAAATATAATGTTATATAGCTCCTCTATAATATAGTTTTGCCAAACAGCTATTTTTTTATCTTAAATTTATGAAATTAACATCTCAGTATATTGTTTTGCCTAGTATCATGTTTTCTTCAAAACCAGTGGACAAAGTTGTAGATCTAAGAGGCTGTTTGTAGCAGATAAAAAGCTGGCCTTAGAGGCAGGAAGGCCTGGGCCCAAGCCATGTGTTTGATAATTACTGTGGGCCATGGGGATATCATTATTAATTATATATTATTATTAGGTATTATATTTACCTGTCAATGTCCCTAGGCAACTAAAGATGCTAATTTAGAGATGAGTATATTGATAAAAAGATTTCCCACTCTAAGAGTGAATTCACAGATATGGACACACCTCCCTCCCCAAAACCCCCCAAAACAGAAATATGTCTCTAATACTTAGGTATCCCATTTTCCAAAAGAGCAAAAATATCAAGCGGTCATGTTTACATAAATACATATTAAATTAATTATATTAAGAAATGCTAATAGTTACATTACAAATATCATCTTACTCATACTCCTTTGGCCTTTGCACACAGAAAGAATAGTCATCCAACAAAAGACATAGCTGCTCATGCAGCTAAGTAGTACAGTGTATAGAGCACTGACCCTGGAGTCAGGAGAAACTGAGTTCAAATATGGTCTCAGATACTTGACATGCTTACTAGCTATGTGGCCTTGGGCAAGTCACTTAACCCCAATTGCCTTGTCTTACCCCTCCAAGAAAAAAAAAGGACATAGTTGCTGATTCAGACTACAGTAGATGATGGGAATAAGCTTTACCAACTTATATATAAGAAATTGTTTTTGTGAAATGGGCCATTTAATGTAGTATGGATGGTTTTATAGGTCAAAATCCTTGGAGCATTTGTCTTAGAATACATTTTAAATATATGTTCTAAAAATCTTGATGAACCCTAAAACTTAGGATATCTTTTGTCTGTAGAGGATGTCTCAGAGCTTTGTAAGACACTCAAATATCTTCCTATGAACATTTCTGAGAAGCTGCCACAGAAGGAATAGTGAAGTATAATAGAAAGAGGCTGTAGAGTCAAAGATTAACTTTCAAACTCTGTGACTAACAAACTTTATGATATTTGGCAAGTTAATTCACCATTCTGACCCTCACTTTTCTCTTTAGTAATATAAGACAGGCCTCAGACCTGTCACTGAGTTTGGGAGATTCCTCTCCCAAGCATGTGAAGACTTCCTTCAGTTGAATAGGTACAGGAGAACAATTTGTTTCAATAGTAATGAAGGTGGCTGAAGCAGGCTCTGTGGAATACTTATAGCTTGGTCAGACATCAAAGAGGTCAAGATCATGCACTACATCTTGGGCCATCACTATTCATCTTGACTTTTGTCTTGCTACTGACCTTCAATGACTCAGAAAGAGAGAGTTAGGCTGCTGACTTTGTGCAACTCTGCCTCACTTAAATCTAATTCTTGCACAAGTCAAGATATCACCCTATGACATCATTAGTCCTCTTTAAAAATGAAGGATGATCAACAACAACATCTTGTTTTAGTAGATAATATAGAAGATCCATTGTAGTTATCTATGAAGCCATTTTCGTGAAAAATTAAATAAAGCCAACATACTTGTCATGATCTTTCTCTTCTCTGACATCATGACCTTTTTATCTATACTAACTACACATCTGAGTATGTAATTGCACAATTATTTGAGGACATGGTCAAATGAGGTACTATAAGCAAAATGCTACCTTAATGTATGCTATTGTTATTACTTATAAAATGATGGGGCAGCTAAATGTCCTCTAAATTCTCATAAGACTATAAAGCTATAATTTCCTCAGATGAAAAAACTAAGGTCAAGAGAGGTAAAAGTGACAACAAAATATGCAGAAGTGAAAGTGGAAGAACAGAAATTCAAACACTGGATTTCTGATTTTAAATTCAGCAGAAGGCACCCATATTCAATTTATATTGTTGAATGTAACTGTTTCCACTGGGGTCTTCTAGGACTTCAAAACACTGCATTGGCTTATATATCAAAGAAGTTTTATTCTATTTGATGGCAAGGCAGCAAAACTTCCCATGTTAAACATTCTTGTTTATTTTTAAATCATTGAAATATTGACGTCTTACTTTTTTTTGTTAAGAATTCCAGTATACTCTCTTAAGGATTTACTTGTAAGAATTTAAGCTCCCTGACTTCACATTAATTACTACTCCTTTACCACAAACTGTTATCAAAGCATAAAGTAAAACACTTTGTAAAAGTTTTTGAGCATTCATTTTGCTTCATTTCATTAAAGCAGCTATTTCCCCCACTTTACATAGGTAGGAAATAAGATTTAGAAATGTTAAGAAAGCCCTTTCTGGTATCTTACAATTTAAAAGGTATCTTTTAAATATCTAGGACATAGTATTGCATATGTAACTTTTTGTTCACTGATGTTTATTTACCTATCTCTAACATGTTTTGCTTTTCAAAATTAATGAAATCTCATCCTTTTTTTCTGGATTTTGTTTGTCTTAGGATCTTAGATTTTGAAAGAAGGAATGGATATTAGATTTTCTAATTTTACAGATATAGAAACTGAGGCTTAGAATAGTTAAATAACTTGCTTATGGTCACTCACTTAGTTAATGTTTGAGTTAGGTTTTGAGCACTATTCTACCTGCCTCCAAATTGAGTATGCTATCCATCATATGAGAATTCCTTCTCTTATACATACTTGGTGAGATAAAGTACTCTATAGAACCATTTTGATTCTCTATTGTGCAAATTCATTAAGATATTTCATAGCATTAATGTATATTTTTAGTTGTTAGAGATCTGTAGTCATTCAAAACAGTTTGACCTATCCATCTATGAAGGAAAGGCCAAATGGATGTAGAATATTTATTTCCCATATATTTATTTGTTTACTTTTAGTTTACAACATTCAGTTCCACAATCCCTTGAATTTCAAATTTTCTTCCCTTCCCTCTCCTCCCCCTTCCCCCTATGGTGACATGCAATCAAATATAGGATCTACAAATACCTATTCCCCATACTTTAAAATGTATCTGAATGTTGAATGTATAATATATATGTATACATATATGTATATATCACATATATACATAAATTATATGTGAGCACACATGTTTGTTGTATATGTATGTACTTGTGTGTATGTATGTGGGTGAGCCTGTATATAATAAGCTGGCCCAGAGTTGAAAGAAATGAGAATATTAAAATTGCTTTTCAAGAAATTACAAAGCACTTTTACTGACTTCAATGTACCTATAACAGTAAAAGCCCCCTCTTTCAGTAAACATATTTTACCAATATTGCTGTGTACATAACAGCAATTTCTGAAACATTATTTCTTTCAAATAACTAGACATGGCCAGTCAGTGAACAAGCAATTATTATACACCTACTATGTGTTAGGCACTGTACTAGGTATTGGAGATATAAAGAAAGGCAAAAATGTGACTACTGATCTTGAAGAACTCAAATTCTACTGGGGGAAGTAAATGCAAATAACTACATGCTTACAAGATAAACAATGTAAAAGAGAAGGAATCTTCAAAGAAAGGCACAGCAGGGCAGCTTGATGGGGTGAGGAAGAGATCTAAGCAATGTAACATTTAAGATGTCATGGAGGATGTCAGGAAATTCAGGAGGAAGAGATGAGGAACAAGAACATTCTAGGAATGGGAAAGAGGCATGGAGTAAGGAAAAGAAACACCGTTTTCTAGGTAAAGCAATGAGGTCAGTGACACTGGATAATAGAGTATATGGAGGGGAATACTATGTACATAGAATGGTATGGTAGGTAAAGGGCTAGGTTGTAAAAGGTTTTAAAAGTCAAACAAGATTTTATAGTGCATGGTGGAGGTATTAGGGAGCTACTGGAATTAAACCAGACACTTGGCACAGGAGAACCTAAACATTAGAGAAGCACTTTGGGAGCTAAATTGAGGATAAATTATAGAGTGGGAAGAGATGTGAAACAGGGAGCCCAACCAGCAAGTCATTTCAATAGTCCCGGTGGGTGATACTGAATGCTTACAAGAGGGTGATTGCTGTGTGAATGGAGAGGAGGTTGTGAAGGTAGAAACTATATATATAACTTGGCAAAAGACTGTCTATGTGGAGTGAATGTGAGTGAGTAATTGATGATGATATCAAAAAGGCAACTGGGAGGACAGTGGTACCCTGATAATAATGCAAAAGTTGGGAAGAAGGAATGATTTTAGGGGAAAGATAATGAGGACTGTTTTGGACATGTTGATTTTGAGATGAGTACAGGATATACAGTTCCAAATATCCAATAGAAAGTTGGTGTTGTGAGATAGTAGGTCAAGAGAGAAGTTCAGGCTGTATAAATAGATCTGAGAATCATCTGTGGAGTGAGGAAATTTGAAGCTGATGAGTTTACCAGACCAATAGCATAGACGGAGAAGAGAAACAGACCCAAGACAGACCCATGAGAAACGCCCATGGTTAACAGGCAAAACCCCAAAAAAGAACTAGCAAGAGGGACTGAGGAATAGTCAGATAGTTGAGGAAATCCAGGAAAGAACACTGTGAAAAAATCCTGGGGAGAAGAGTATGCAGGGAAAGAAAGTGATCAGCAGGGCTAATGGACAGAGACAGATCAAGTGGAATAGGGATTGAGAAAAATCCCTGCTATTTGGCAATTAAGAGAGAATTGGTAACTTTGGAGAGACAAGTTTCAGTTGCATAATAAGGTCAGAAACTAGATTGCAGGGGATTTAGAAGGGAGTGAAAGAAGGAGGAAGAGAGGTGTAGATTGCTTTCTCAAAGGGTTTGGCCATGAAAGGAAAGACATATAGGAGGACGGGTCATAGGTATGGTTAGATCAGGAGGTTTTTGTTTGTTTATTTGTTTGTTTGTTTTTTGATACCAGGAAATCAGTCAGTAGATAGAGATTGAAGATTAGTAAAAAACATGTGGCTGATAATAGAGACATAAGCTGGAGAAGACAAGATGCAATGAAAGTAAAGATGCATCTAAAGGGATTTGTCATGACAAGAAGGGCTGCCCCTTCATGTGAGACAGATTTGAAGGAGGAGATATCAAGGGAAGACAACTGAGTAAGGTGAGATGATAAGGGAGATTAGGGGAATAACTTTAGTTCTTTTGGTAAAGTATGAGGTAAGATCCTCATCTGATAAGGTAAGGGGAGAGGTAAAGTAGAGTACTTGAAGAAGTACAAAAAAGTTTAAAATAATCCCTGTGATTAGTCAATTAGTGAATTAATTAGGAAGATAATAAGAGAATGTATTTGCTGTAATAGGGTATCTTACTTATATGAGCAAATTATATGTACAGAATTATGTGGCATGAATTTGTAGAGGACCCAGGCAATATAGTTCTGTGATTTTCTTCAGTTCCAGTCAGAAGCACATAAATTGAAGTAAAGGTTGCAGATGGTGGGAATATTCTAGGACTGGGGTTTGGTAAGGTATACCAATGACGAAAGACTAGAGAATAGTGTAGAATTCTACTGATTCATTTCAAAGCAATTAGATAACAGAAGGCTTCAGTTAAGAGTCTTCTGATCACTGGGAGAGAGAACTAACTTCATTGGACCACAGTTTATAATAGCTATTGCTCTCAAATGCTGGCTAGCGTTGGAGTAAGGTTAAATTTCTCATAAGGTACTTTTGTTCTCTACTGCTATGTCTACTTGATATGGAAAAGCAGAGGGGAAGTTTCAGTGACTTTGTATCTTGGTTTGTTTGCCTGGGTAAACAATCACCCAGAGCAGCCATTTGAGTGGTAGGGGTTCGTTCAGGTTTTCATGTGTATTTGGGTGCATTTTTATACATTTACTTTATTATATTGATATCTATGACTTATCTTTTAGTTAAATAAATGGTTATATTTAAAACTTAAAATGTGACTAATGTGAATGGCTAGTTATGAAAATATCACACACTTTGGGTGATGTTACCTTGGAATAGCTCGGTTGATTAAACATTCCAAATAGGGGTTTGAAATCCAGAGAGCTAAGTAGGAGAAATATATTCCCTTCAAAAGGGTCTCTGAGACATTTTGCATGTAATTGTGGGGTTGTGATCTATCTCTGATAATCTAGATCTCTTAGTGGGCATGTTAGAGTGAACCAACCCAGAGAAGTTGGTGTCAGTAGTTAGGTAGCATAGAGGAATGTCAAATCTAAAGACAGGAAAACTCATCCTCCTGAGTTTAAATCTGCTATCAGCTGCTTGCTAGCTCTGTGGCCCTGGGAAAGCCACTTTACTTTGTCTCAGTTTATAAAATGAGCTGGAGAAGGAAATGGCAAACCACCCCAGTATCTTAGCCAAGAAAACCCCAAATGTGGTCACTACATGAATGAACAAATAATGTATGATATTGCTAAGAGGTTGTTCAATGACACATCACCCATCTATGAATCACTACTTGGTCTGGCGGGCTATTACCCACATTACAAATTTGCATGGCCATGAAAACACATTATATTTGGGGGGTTGTATAAGTATTTTGTGTATAGCCACCTACCATTGATGAAGTCACTTGTAGTGTTATATTATATGAGTGCATTCACTAGGAATTTATTTCCCCAGAAATTACATCAAAAACAGATCATAAATATAATACAATTAACAAAAGACCAATGGAAACTATCAGAAATTATGTAATAACAAGCAATTCTGTAAGTCCTTTGGAAGAAAAGATGTATCAAATCACCTAACCCATTACTTCAGTATTTCAGAATTTTTTCAAATGTTTTTTTTTTCAAGGTGAAACAAGATTCTCAGAACTTTTGTCACTGATCAGCTCGAAGTCCATTCTATTTTATACTTTTCACTATGCATAAACTTCAAATTTATATCCACTAACTTGAAATTTCAAACTTCCATATTACTCTTCAAAAATGTATTTCACTAATAGATAGAATTCTTAAGCTGATTAAAAATGGAAAAAAATTCTAAACTGCCATTGGTAGTGCAATTGGTAGAGGGAAAAATCAAGCATTTTATGGACACAGTATTTTCTGTTTTCAGTAAGTTGCTTTTTTGGAGGATGCAAATACTTTAATAGGGCTCAAACACCATTAACTCTAGTATAGTGTAGAGGTTCTCGTAATTTAAACCTAATCTGTAGGGCATATTTGAAATCTTTGAATTGAAGAAGCACAGAACCCTATTAGTTCAGAATTCCATTTCCTTGCAAACAGCTGGAAAGTTAGGCAGGCTGTGTTTGCAGTTTCCAGGAATGGCATCTCTCTTATCTATACTGCACTACTGAGACTGACCCACACTCTGAAGGTAGACACTAGACACATACCTTCCCTATCTCCCTAATTGTTCCCACAATTCCTCCATTGTGCAATGCTAGAAGCAGGCAGGGCTGAGAGGGAGAGGCGACTACTGCCCTGCCCAGTTTAGTCCCAATCTCTTCCCAGGTGAGAAGCAAACTTTCTTCCTTGCTCTCCCGGTCTCTCCTGCAGGAAGGCAGGTGAGTGTAGTGTACTTTGCCTGGAGCAGGGGGCGTGGGGGTGGGGAACAGGAAAGAAAGAAAGGCGTTTTTGTCTCCTCAGAGAGGGCTGGGTTTTTTTGAGTTCAGACAGGTTCTCAGGAGTAACTTTTGGCTGCATGAGCTGGGTTTGCTGTGATATGATTTCTTGACATGTTACAACTGGCTTCCCGCCCCGCCTGCCCACAGCTCGGCACCGGGCTTCTCCGGGGAAACTCAGCTCTGTTGGCTGAGATGAGCTTGCTTTGGACTTGACTCTCCCCAGGTACCCTCCCCCACGTTTCCCTTCCCTGTGCTCCTAGTCCTCTGGGGAAGGAAAACTCAAACTTCCCCAGGTCCTCTCCTTGGGGCGCCTCCCCTCCCTAGGTCTCAGTGGGATCCGAGCTCACCGTAAGTGGGGATGGGGACTCTCTTCCAGGGAGGAGGAATTGGAAATGGGCGGGGGGGGGGGGGGGGGGGGGGTGGGTGGTGGCGTGCTGGTTGACCCGTAGGAGTAGTGCGCCGTGCTGTAGAGAGTCAGCTTGAGACTCTCGGGAGAGGTGAAGAGATAGTCTGTTTCGGGTTGCTGTTTGGGGCTGAAGGGGAATCGCTCCGCTCGGGGTCCAGCCTTTTTCTCTCTCTCTCCCTTTATTTTTCACGTGGTTTTGTTTCATTTTAGTTTTGGCGCCAGCCGAGAAGTGTGGGGATTAGAGGCTGCCACTAAGATAAGGTCCAGAAGGGAAAAGGGTAGAAGTTGAATTGAGTTATCTAGATCTTTGGAAAGCCCCTAGATGTTGCGGGACCCAGCAAGAGTTGATAAGGGGGCCAGAAGCCGTTGTTGGGGGGAAAGGTCAGACTGGGCGGTCACCAGGAGGCATGGGGAGAAAAGGGCTCTGGAAGTTAGAGGCACCGGAGAAGTTGAAACTTCCAATGGGGAAGTTGTTCAAGTCTGGGGAGGTGGGGGATGGAAGAAGATTAAAAGAGGGTTCTCAGGCCAGTCTCCTCCAGGATGGGGAGAAGGGCTTTGAAATAGGAGCTGATTAAACTGGAATGCACAGCTTCCTTTGCCTATTTACTGCCCAAGCCTGCCTGGGCTCCTTCTTAAACATGCCCTGCTTAGATGAGAATTTCACCTTTGTTTGAATTTTATTATTCAGGGCTTTGCTGATCTTTAATGGGGAAGATGAGGGAGTTGTGGGTACATCTACCAGTTCTGGGGGACGGAGGGAGAGGGGGGGAGGGAG